>NC_056729.1:1257004120-1257111620 GCF_019279795.1 Protopterus annectens
AGTCAGCTGTCAATGTCTTGTAAATCTTAGATAAAGAGAAACCTATGTTAAATTGTGATGAATTTAATTCACATAAAAGAAAGATTATTTTAGGCTGTAATAAATTATTAGTCACTTGGCTCGTTTTAAATTCCTTTATTAGATGTTCCCTAAAAATTTGAATATTTAATCAATTATCTTGATTTGTGTTATATCTTGCTAAAAGACTTGTAGTGTCATGAATATTATTTGTACTTAGGAACTGGTGCCAGTAATTTATTCCATTGCCTTTCATTTCCATTATTTTATTCATATTAAAAGAGTCTAGACAATTCTTCGTGAGTGCTACTGGGAACATTAATATTGAAAAATGTCTTGTTATGCAGTTTCTGTTTATAATTTTCCTAAAATTGTTTAGTATATAGCTAATACAATGTGGTAGCTTCTCATGTTATTACATACTGAGTCCTTCACCACTAAAAAAAGTTGTTATTTTCAGTAAAAATTTCATTATTTATTGCTTCAGCAGCATTAGATATTAAAATATTCATGTGTACATTTTTCCAGCTTGAAGTATATTTGTTACTTAACCACTTGCTTATGATATGAATTATGACTGATTCAGCATATAGTTCTAAGTTTGAGAATACAATTCCACCTTTTTCCCAGTCTCTATTGTGCCAATCATACTTTATTCTTGTTTTTTGTGGGAACCATAAAAACTTAATTAGTAGTGAATTGAGCTGTTTTATAATTTTTTTGGAGGGCTAATAATTATGGTTTGAATAAGGAGCAACATTTTTGGGAGAATACACATTTTTATTAATGTTAGCTTTTCTTCAAAAGTAAAGAACATTTTATTCCATTTGTTTATATATTCTTTGATTATACCTAACAGATTTCTATAATTAATTTGTATGATTTCTTTCCAATTAGGTTTTATATACACACCTAGATACTTAAGTATCATTTCCCCAACTAAAATTATTGTTTTCTCCATTCAAAACTTACTTTTTTATTTACTAATAATGTTTCAGATTTATTGCTGTTAAATTTTAAACCTGAAAATTTCTCAAAATGTCATACAGCTGCTGTGATATGTGTTATTGAGGAATCTAGATTTCCTATGGTTAGTATTATATCGTCAGCAAATAATTGTATTTTAGAAGCATAATTTGAATTAACAATAAAGCTATTTATGTTGTTATTATTTCTTATGTAATTCGCAAATGGCTATACTGACAATGCAAATAACAAAGTTGACAGAGGACAACCTTGTTTAGTTCCTTTTAGTACTTGAATTTTATTAGATAAAAAAGCCCCAATTTTGATATATGACAAAGAGTTTTTATATAAGCTATTTATTAGTTCTATGAAATCTGTGGATAAATTGAATGTTTCCAAGACTTTAAATAGGTATGTCCAAGATAAAGAATCAAATGCCTTCTCTATATCTAAACTAATAATTGATAGTTCTTTTTTCTTTTTATTTGCAACATCTATTAAGGTTAAGAGCCTGATGACATTGTCCTGAACTTTCCTATTCAAAATAAAACCTGTTTGATCATCTGCTATTATTTTGGGGATGAATTGATTCAATCTTTTAGTAAGTATAGAGGTAAAAATTTTATAATCTACATTTAGCAGAGATATAGGTCAATATGATGATACTAATTTAGGGTCTTTATCTTGCTTTAGAATGGGAGATATTATAGCATACTTCCATGAAGGAAATATATTGTTATTTTTCCTAAATTCTTCAAAAGCTGCCTCTGAAGTCTTTAAGGTGTCCTCTGGAAACAACTTATATATTTCTCCTATAATCCCATCTAATCCAGGTGCCTTATTGTTTTTAAGATTTCAAATGCATTCTTTAATTTATTTTAATGTTATTGGTTTGAGCAAATTAGTGTTTTACTCCTTTGTTACTCTTCTGTTGATATTATCATTCAAAAAATTACACTAAAGCATACTGTTTGCAGAGTCACTATTTGTATTCTTTAACTTCTCATAATACAATCTGAAGACTTCCAGAATTTCTTTGTGTTCAGTTACATGTCTTGTTTTAACTCCTGTATTATCAGTCATTTATTTTATATGACTAAGTCTAGCTAAATTTTTTGCTTTAACTGCCAACCTATGTGCATTTTTGGGGTTCACTGAATAGGATTGAATTTTGAATTTTTCTAGATTTACTGCCACTTTATGATTTACAATTTCTGCATATCTAGTATTTAATGTTTTAAGTTCAGAATTAGTTTTTATGTCTTTGGTGTTTAAACTTTTCCTTATTCCGTCTATTTTTAATTGTATTTCTATTAATTCATTTCCCCATTGTTTTCTTTTGTTTAGATACCAATTTTTGATCTTACCATATAAATAAGATTTTAGTGAATCACAAAGTATAACCTTTGAAGTTTCATTATTATTATTGATGTCTAAAAAGAATTTTATTTCACCAAGAAGCCACTCTTTAAAACAATTAAGTGTAGTAATGTAGACAGGTAATCTTTGCCACATTATTAAGTCTTTAGGCATGATATTAACCTTAAAAAATAAGGCATTATGATCTGATAATGGGCATGAACTAATTAGCACTTCTTGGACCTTAGAAAATATATTGTTAGTAACTAATACTTTATCAATTATTGTTTGTGTACCATACCTATATGAATAATGGGTGTACTCTAATGAGTGTATTTCTTTTAAATCATATATATCCCTAAGACATAATACATTAATACAATTCTTTAACTTTTAGGCTGCAGGGGAAATTCTAAATGTATCATTCTTAGTAGTGTCTTTTTCAGTGAGAAGGCAATTGAAATCTCCTGCATGTATTATTTTTCCTTTGGATTTGGAAATTATTAACTCTAGATGATTTTTTGCTGTAACAGCTCCAAAACCAGGTATCCAGTAAAAATTTACAAGAGTTACATATCTTTTGTTTATCTCCAGAACTGCCAGGCATAAAATGCCATTCTTGTCTGAGTAAGTATCGATGGCTTTAGGCATTGGTAATGAGTAAGTATCAATGACTTTAGGCACTGGTAATGAGTAAGTATCGATGACTTTAGGCATTGGTAATGTTTTTCTCCATAGTATCATTGTGCCTCTTCTCCTGGTTTGGTAGTGGGATTCTACAAGGACTATGTATCCATTAAAAGATAATTTATCTATATCCCTGCCAACAATATGCGTTTCCTGTAAAAAAACTATATCTACTTTATTCAGTTTCAAATATCTAGATATACTCCCTCTTTTTATTATTAAGGCCGTTGACATTTAAAGACATACATTTATAAGAGAACATTTAGAGTGACACAGATATATCTATTGAATTTAGTTATGAGCAAGTAGATAAAAATGAATAAAAAAAAATTACAGATATAACTATATACAAAACTAAACATGGAAACCTAAATTCCTGGCTTGATGAAAATATCATCTTAGCCACCACCACTAACAGTCCTACAACCAATCAACCTCTATATTGCTACTTCTGCCCTCTTATAATTAGGTATACAGTTAGACTTATTCAATATTATGTAGCATTATGTTTAGTTATTAAAGCCCAAAAACATCTCAAGATGTATGATGAAATATTAAGTATTTTATGAATTACAAATAAAAATAGTCATGCAATAAATGTTCATGTTTGACAAACATCTCTACGTTAAAGTAACAGGATTATGTTCTCATAAACCAACATATGTAAGCTTAACTTCAAAACAATATAAGGGATCAGAATCTTTCATTAAGATGAAAAATATATTATTTTCCTAGTATAGATTAATCTGTGAATAAAGAGTGTACATCCAGTTTAAATATATGATTTGAAATGACACCACATATTAAATATATATTTATATATTTAAGGCATGAAAACCTTCTCCATTCTTCTTCTATCACTCATTCCCCTCTCAACTATTCCTTCTATACATTTTGTTTATGGGCTATATGTGTATGATCTAAGCAAAATATGACCAATATTTGAAATTTATGCTATTAAACTATTATGTGTGTGTTTTAAGTTTGTTTAATCTGATAAACTTACTTTATTTAAACACCCTTCTCTGCCTCATTCATCCCCTTTTGTTCCATTAATGAGTCATTCATAGAACTTTCTAACATTGATATTTCAGAAGTGTATTCATTCAAGTCCTCACTGTTATCAATATCACTGCAATTAGCTAAAGCACAGATCAACATTGCTTATGTTAGTTATTAATTATATGATGACATCCTTAGTATAATGATCAGATAGTACATGTATTTGCTGCTTGTAAAGTAATTAGATATGTGTTATTCCTTAAACAGTTGTTGTTTTGTTCATTCAACACTTACTATTATATTCTGTGCTTGCTTAAAATCAGTTATTTAGTACTATGTGAACTATGCAATCAACTTACTTTATCGTATCCTTCTATACTATAGGGATGCCTGGATGAAAATTATCCTTGAAAATAATAAGCAATTTCCTATTATCCAAATAACATTCCTAATATATCAGCGCTCACATGAAAAGAGATATGTTTAAACTAGGATTCTTGTGGATAAAATATATAACACATGTGTGAAGGGACTTCCAAGTATGGTTCCCAATAAGTAACTTATGGAGGAATATCAGTAATGTTCTCTTTACAGTTTTTTTTAGTTAAACCTTTAGATGTTTATGTGTCGGATAGCTGTATTTACCTCAGCTTATTAACATGTGACAATATTACACCTGCCCCTTTTTTTTAAAAAAAACTATCTGTGACTTATAAAGGAGTGCACTATTTCAATATTTCTTACAAATCCATACCAGTTATTGTTACAACGGATACAGGGTATTTTCCTAATCTAGCTATAATCATATGTACGGGGTATAAACCTGTATCAGTTATACCAACAATGAGTACAGGGTACATTTATAACCTGTTTATAATAATCAGCATGTGTACACAGTATAAACCCATACCACTTATTGTAATAATGGGTACTGGGTTCATTCTTAACCTAGGTATAATCATAATGTGTACAGGATATAAACCCATACCACTTTTACCAATAATGGGTACAGGGCACATTCCTAAACTTGCTATAATCATCGTGTGTACATGAAAAAAACCCATAGCAGTTATACCAATAATGTGTAAAGGGGACATTTATAACCTAGTTATAATAATCATCATGTGTACACAGTATAAATCAATACCAGTTATTGTAATAATGGGTACAGGGATCATTCCTAACCTAACTATAATCATCATGTGTATAGGGTATAAACTCATACCAGTCATACCAACAATGGGTACAGGGCACATTCCTAACCTTGCTATAATCAACATGTGTACATGAAATAAACCTATAGCAGTTATAACAATAATGGGTACAGGATACATTTATAACCTAGCTATAATAATCGTCATGCGTACACAGTATAAACCCATACAGTTGTTGTAAAATTTTTTCCAACCTTCTCTTCAGTCAGCTACATTTACCTTACATTAAATATCTATGAAGCTGTATTATAACTAAAGTATCTGTGTTATGTAAAGAAAAATGTTAATTTTATCTTCATGTGCAATTTTACTCTTCGGTTGCAAGTTATTTTATATCTACATATAATTAATCAGTGTTCACCTTATAACTAAAACATGTATATCAAACTATTAATAAGTTTAGAGAACAAATAATTCAAAACAATGCAAAGAGGCAATGAGTGATAGTTGTGCCTAGAATACCGAATTAAACTGCAACTACAACAGTTTCCAGTATATGTGTTGTTAATTCTAGTCTCTGGCATCAAGAACAACTAATAAGCATTCATTTTGTTATGAAATTATAAACTTACAGTCAAATAACTACTTTGAAGAGCATTTTAAATGTCTCAGGAGCAAAATATCCTTGCTACATCTTTATCATCTGTCACAGTTGTTTCTTATGAAACAGTTGTTTCTTATGTGCGACGGGAGCTCAGAGAACAGTTACATCATCACTAGAAGTTCTTACAAAGAGCACCAGTCTCAAAACCATGGAGCAATGAATAGCTCGGGATTTAGTTTTCTTGAAGCTTCATATTCAAATGTGAATTGCATACACGAGCTAAGTATAATGTTTTCAGTTATTTTTGGCTTTCTTAGCTTTCTTGCGCTCGTGGGTTGCAAAAAAGCATGTAAAATAGAAAAAAAACAGGTTAAACAGGGCAGTACTGTGTGGCTATTAATTTTTCCCCTTAAAATCATACACCGCACTTCTCTTGAAGGTGCTCTCTCTCCCCAAAACATCTCTCATAATTAATTTACTAAATACAAAGAAAATAGAAGAAAACACGCAATGCTCTCCATTTAATCAATCTAAAACCCATAAAGCTTCCTGACAGACTGCGTAGGTGTCCGCAGTCCCTGTTCCAGCATTTAAAGCTACTGCAGCTCTATTTAATGCATTAAGGTTACAGAACAAAGACACAGAAACTATTTCTAAACGGAAGCTTAATACTATTCTAACGGCACTCAACACACCACTAATTTAAAATAAACATTGAATCACGATCTTGTAAGATTATGACAAGATCTTATGTGCTTATAAACCATTGGATTTTATTTATGTTATACTCTGTATAGGGGATAAAACCTCATAGTAAAGGAAGGAGGAATGGCATAAAGTAATTACTTATGTAATAATAAGAGTAATTACTATAAAAGGAGGAAAATGAGTTAGTTATATATAGTTGTAAATATTTTTAAAATCTTACCTCATATTTTGCTTTATTTGTCCCATTCACAAAGGAGAATAACCGCTGGAAGTTAGTAACTTATGCTTTACTTCCCTTTAAGTTTTTTTGTGGACTTATGATTTGCTGTTATTTTGCCATTAGTAGCTTGCCTCTTTAGACTTGGAGTAGAAAGTTCCATATCTTCAATTTTGTCCAGTAAGTTATGTTTTTTGACAAATTCTGTTGCTTCTTCAACATTATTAAAGATTTTTCTGACCATCTGGAAGTGTGACTTTTAATCTAGCAGGGAAGAGTATTTGAGCTTTTATTTTGGCTTTCTTAAGGTCTTTAATGTGAAGAATGTATGCTTTTCTCTTTGCTATTGTCACAGATGTATAATCATTATCAAATCTAATAACTCTTCCATTTTCTTGAATGGGACTCTTTATCCAGGCAGTTTTTAAGATCAGATCTTTATCCTGTGTTGACAAAAACTTAACTATGATGGATCTTGCTGAAGTTGGATTTTTTGATACAGAAGGATTTGATAAAGACCTATGAGCCCTTTCAATTCCATAAGAATGTGACTCCGGAAGGTTTAGTACTTTAGGTAACCAATTATTCAGGAAAAGAATCATATTATTTCCTTCTGTCTTTCAAGGAACTCCATAAATTCTAATGTTCCTCCTTGACCTTGACAACAAATCTTCTACTTTTTCAATTAATAAGTTGCTTTGCTTCAATAGGAAATTTATTTGACTGTCATTCTCGATCTGTCTTCCATCTATGTCATTTAGAGATTCTTCTATGTTGGTTATTTGATCTGAGTGCTTTGAAATAATTTCCTTTAAATCTTGAATTTGCTTTTTACTCTATTTTTTCATATTTTCCATGATGTTTTCAAAATTGTCCATTTTAGTAGAAAGGTCCTGTATACTTGTAATTATGATCTGCAGTTCTTTTTTCATAGAACTGTCTTGAGCTGATGACTTTGAATGACTCATATTTCAAGTATCTGTATACAGCTGCTAATATTCTGACAGGAATTTTGTGAGAAAAATCACTGAAAATTGTTACTTTTTCTTCCTCAAGTAATCCACAGCGATAAAGAGAATATTTATAGGTAGTTTTTCCCAATGTACTTCAAACAATTCCAAATAAATCCTGTCAGAAATAAAAACTTATAGACAGAGCAACAAAAACCTGCTGCACTCACTCTGACATCTTGGCCACGCCCCCAAGGGAATCATCTTGAATGTGTGTGCTGGCAACCCTGGCAGTTATAAAATCTCACATATCTGACATACTTCCCAACTGTATCAAATGTTTTCTGGGGAGATATCCCACAGGATCATTTCCTGGGGGGTGCAGGTTACGCACTGGAACCATGGCTGATGGCAACCATCATAAATGCATACACACCCAATGAAGAATGCCATAATGAGGCACACTCTCAAACCAGAAGTATCATAGAACATGTGTTTGGGCTGCTGAAGTCATAGTTTTGATGCCTAGATACAGCTGGTGGAGCCCTGCCATACAATTCATGGACATTGACTAAAATATTCACAGTGTGTGCCATGCTACACAACATCATCCTGAGAAAATAGTTTCAGCAGGATCAACAAGGGGAAGGAACACCAATCCCACCACCAATGCGAGGTCACCATAGCCACACACATATGAGGAGTCACAGGGTGAACCAGCAGCTGCTGTGGGTGTAGGCAAATGTAGGCATGCTCAATATGCCCTCACATTTACTAAAAGTCAATGCACTGCACACTCACTCACCACCTAAGGGCCTAAAACCTTCCTGCTATGCATATATATATATATATATATATATATATATATATATATATATATATATATAATAACTTTGATGCCAGCGAAATCTCACAACCTTTACCTGTCCATGAATTGGCTGTCTACTGCTTGCACCAGACAGAGTCAGCCTGAACTAAAAATGTTGCAACTGCTGCATTTACAAGGTAAATATTGAACATGGAGTGTGTTGTGTAATAATATGAATGAGTGACATATCCTCACATTTCATTACTTGGTGGCATAAGCAAGTAAAATGTGGGAGATTTGTATAGAAGTGGACTTAACATGTGACAGCAGAGACTTATATGACTTATATGTGTCCATTATTAAGTAGTAGGCCTCAGGAATCAAAAATTCACACAGTCATACCTCTCAAAATTAGTGATGGCCACTGCATGCCCTCAGTTTAGCACCAAATGTTTGTACTGGAAAATCATTAAGGAGAGAAGTTAGAAAGTAATGATACACATTTCAGTTTTTGACTTCACAACCCTCGCAAGATCATTCACAATAAAATTTGGAAAATTTGGATGCTATCAACAGTCTAATTTTCTAAGACCAATATCAGTCAAAGGTGCAATTACCAGTTCAGCATCACAAATGTAGATATACTAAGCTCTAAGTCAGCTACTCACCCTGAGCATCAGACACAAAGCTTATGTATCCCTGAATCCAAAATATACAAAACAGGGATATGGCACAGTTATCATTACTTGCACAGGGTGTTCTATGGGGGGGGGGTGTAAAGCCTAGGCTGACACAAAAAGTTGATGAGTGTGTGTGAGTAAGATAGAGAAGCAGGCAAACATTTGGACAAACCAACAAATGGCCAGTGATACAAAATGAGTTTTAAGCTGCACAGCTGAACCATGTAACTGTTGTGTGTGTGTGTGTGTGTGTGTGTGTGTGTGTGTGTGTGTGTGTGTGTGTGTGTGTGTGTGTGTGTGTGTGTGTGTGTGTGTGTGTCTCTGTATGGGTCCTCCAGGTGAAATGGTGAGTGCCTGCATGAACACAGCCAATCTCTGTGCTAGCTCTATGTATTGGTATGTTGGACAGGTATGAGCCATGTATGGTAGAGGTGGTAGTTCATCGTTGTTGTCCCCATCCTTGAGAGCTGGCTCTGCCAAGGGTTGCACTGGCACATCCATGACCACAGTCAGATGCACTGCTACTACCTGAATGTGACTGATGACTGCTGGATGAGTTCCCCTCATGAGGACATCCAGGACCATGACTGCATGGTCTGCCATGTCTGGGTGTGGACAGCTCACCCACTGAGAGAGCAGTGGAAGTACTGCCACTATGGGATCATGATCGGGCATGGCCAAGTTGATGATGATGTAGTTGACATACACCCATGAGGATGCTACCCCCCTCCAAGCAGACATTCCATCATAAGCACCCCTTGTTCCAACATGTCATTCATCCAAAATGCACAACTCCCAGGCAGTTGAGTGAGTCGGATAGCCCAAAACACTTAGATAGTGTTAATGTTGAATCCAAATAATGCCAAACAGTCACAGAAATGCTGAAAAAACACTGGATCCAAGTAGTAGCAAGCAATTTAATGAAAAAACAACTGGTAAGAGCTTTTGTCCCACCAATACAGAACTTCATCAGACAAATAACATATAAACTCCAACAGTATTTAACTGATTCAAACATAGTCACATGCACAAGATTACATAATACCACGCCCCCTTAAACACATATAACATTAAAATACTTATCTAATATGTACTTATAACACAATTTAATAGTATAGCAAACAATAAATATGTGCATTCTAAAATTATAAATATATAAGTATGCATCTAAAAACTGTATAACAAATATAATATATGTAAATATAAGGTATGTAAATATAACATTTATAATTATAATTAGTTGTGCAGTTTGTGTTTTTGTTCATATGTCATTCATCCAATCCACTGAATCAGCAACATGGTGGAGGTAGTCACGCATGTTGGCCTGTGTCACATCTACAACCCTTAGCATTTCTCTGGAGCTATGAGAATATGCCTGTGCCTCCAAGACAGCCCTAAGTATACGTTGAGTGGCATGTAAAAAGACACCTGGATCAGATAGAGGATGGACAGCAGACCTCCTCCGAGCACCTCTATCAACCTCCTGCATAGCACCTTGTCCACTCTTTGGCTATGGCCAGAGTCAACAGGCACTGAAGCCACAATAACCACACTTCCCTGATCAATTGCCTTACCTGCCACCTGTCCAAAATCTGAGGGCTCACTGGAATGAGTAGTAGTAGGCCTACTGGCTGTGTCTGATGGAATTTCAGGGGATAGTGTATGTCAACCTCAGTATCAGATTCAACCCCTGCACTACACAACAGTGCCTCTGTTTGTCCACCATCATCATCAGAGTCTGCTGATATGCTGACATTAGGTGGCAGAAGTCCCGCACTTCCATTGTCGGGATCATCTGTGATAATAAACAACAAACACAGGAATAATTAATACCTAAACTACTATACTCCAATATATGCTAACAAAATAACAGTGCTGCCACTGTTAGACAGTACAGCAATACACAGAACATTCCCGGCATCAACATCATACACTAATATATTTCTTTGAATTGCTCAGCAGTACTGACATAAAAAATGTTTGGCTTACCATCTGCAGATAAGGATATCCTCTGCATGCCAGATGGTCCTGGAAGAGGTTAATCATAAGTTATGGACATCATCAGAATTAGCAGTAGCACAGGGCATAATACTTTTCCCTTTATATGTCCATTAACTATACTTTCAACAAGAATTTGGATGATGAGGGCTAAGCCTGAATGGCTAACTGAAAGCAGCAGTATTTTAGAGCTCCGTATAACTAGTTAAATAAGACAGGAAAAGATATTCTTTTTTTTCTTCAAAGTATAAAATCTTATGGCTAAAGGAATAATTTACATAATTAGAAATTTTGGCGAAGTTTTACAAATAATTTCCTGTCAAAAATTAGCAACTCAAGGAATTCTCACCAGGATGCTGCCTTAAAGAAGGAACTACAACAGGTGACATCTACCCTGCAGGAGTTGTTTTTGAAGATGGATGATTTTAAAGAGAACCTAGAAAATCTTAAAACAAGCAGTCAAAAACAGGTTGACACCCTCAAGGAAATGCTACAACAACACCAGACAAGGACAGTAGGAATAGAAGTTTCTCTAAATGACTTAGAAAGCAGACTTAAGGAAGAGGAAATGCAGAAAGAACTGCTTAAAAAAAAAACACATGGTTGGTTAATAAAGTAGATGACTTGGAAAATAGGGAAAGGAGAAATAACATCAGGATTTTCAGATTACTTGAAAACACAGAAGGTGAGGATATTATTTCCTTTTTATCAAGCTAGATCCCTGACTTTTTAAATTTAAAAGAAAGACTTTCCTTTGGTATTGAAAGGGCGCACAGAGCTCTTGGGAAACCTGCCACTAACTCAAACTCCTCCTAGGTCAATAATTATCAAATTTCTTTCATACTTGGACAAGGAACTGATTTTAACATCTGCTTGAAGGAAGGCACCTCTAAAAATTAAACAGAGCCTGATAAGATTTGATAATGACTATTCATCTAGAATAATAGAACAAAGGAAAAAAGTGTGGCCAATGATAAAGTTTCTGAAACAAAATAACATCAAGGCACAACTTGCATATCCAGCTAAGATAAGAAAACTGTATGGCAACGAGATGAGGACTTTTATTGACTTAGAGGAAGCCTCTTCATTTATTAAAACTAATAATGTGATTACTTTACCAGAAGATATGGATTGGATGTCACCTTCTCTCAAGAGAATGAAAGAAACAAATGTCTGGACAGATGTCATAATGAAGAAGCAAAAGACTGATACTGTTACAGCCAAATCTCTCAAAGCATCTACTATGATATGAATGGTTTTAACATTACTTTAAAGGACCAATTTTAATGCTTGGAATTTAAAACAAAGGTAACTAACTACTGGAATCTTTATCTATATTTTTTTTGAAAATAAATGACACATGAGAGTTTTCACATTACCTCAGGTATGCAAAACAGGGTACTTTTCTTTCACAGAAGGGGGGGTTATATAGCACATAAAATGCAAAAATAAAACGGCAACCTCCTCCGAAAACCAACACCATACAAAGAGAAGAACACCAAAGGAGAGGCGGTCCAAAAGTCCAAGGCTTTTATTCACAAAAATGCATGATTTTATAACAGCGTTCATTCATTTTATATTTTTTGTGAATAAAAGCCTTGGACTTTTGGACTGCTTCTCCTTTTGTGTTCTTCTCTTTGTATAGCACATAAAATATTTATACTGTAAATCAACATACATAGTATATGTGTATTTTCTCTTTCTTTTCTCTTTTCTTTTTCTCTTTCTTTTCTCTCTTTTCTCATTATTTATTTTAACTTCATCTTGCTTCCCTTTCTAAATTCTTTCCTATTTACTATACTAATATAGTCTGTATATATTTAATAACTCACTATCTATACATAGATAAATAATAGTCTAAAATAATCTAGTTTTAAGGTAGGCTAACTGGAATAATTAACTTAATTAATTGTTTTTACAATATTTATTAGAATAATGATAGTCACTGTTATGCTTATTGGGATTGGGGACATGTTTATTATTAACTCTGAAATGTTCCATTCATGTACGTATGTCCTTTGAATTATGTATGGTACTTGCATATTATCGCAAGCACATTTCTTACCTTGCATAACGCATTCTGTTTTCGTGAAATGACTTAATCAGAAAAGCAGAGGAACTGTGAGCCTGTGTGTCTCACTTCATTGTACAACTTTTGAAAAGATCTTCCTAAATCAGCCATTGAGAAACAGTTGTGATTCATGGTTGGCACATTCACTACCTCCGAATGAAGCCGTTTTCTTACAAGAATTTCATGTCTCTATTCCTTACTTATGCCATGAGGCTGTTCTTCTTGAAAGTCAGGCTCCTTTTTAATTTTTTTCTTGTTCTTATTCCACTTAAAACAGTGCATTAAGCTGATGTTAACCTACAGTTCACATACATTTGTAGTAGCAGACAAGGACTCAAGCTTTGATGCTAATTTCTCAACAGTGAGTCGCTTGCAACCTGCTTGCGAAAACCTGATGTAAGTGACCATTTTTTGCCCCAGAAATACGGAGACAGCTTACTTAATTTTTACCATGTCACATTGTGTTAGGGACCTTTTCTGGATTTGAATTAGTCGGCAGTGACATTAAGTAATCTACATTTGGATTTGGATACTGTGATAATTTATGGCATTTCTGCATGTAGTTGTATTCTGCTTTACAACATCCATGCGTTGTTCAAGTGGTGACAGAAAACAGCTGTAAAACTAGAAATTGATCACTGTTTATTAAGACATGAGCTATTTCATTGAATCATAATGATAAGTTCACTGACACACACTTCCCAAGACAGTTTTACTATATATTTTGGCAGGAGAACGGCTCATAAATGAACTATTTCACCTATTCTGAACGTGGTTGTGATAATACGTAAGTACCTTATTTCCTTTTAGTATTAACAAATATATAAAAAAAAAAAAAAAAAAAAAAAGGAGGGAAGAATGTAAGAGAACTGAAGCTTTCTTCACATTCTATTTGGGTTCCCATAGCAACAGTAAACAATTGCTGCGGTTTCTAAGGACACTGTGAACCTGCAAAGTGCATTTAGCCTCAAAGATAACAAATAATAAGAAAAAGTAATGTCGTTTAGTTATTAAGATGAAAAAACAACCTAAGCAAGGTAAAATAAATACATAATAGGACTATTTGTAAATATTTTATGATTTATCCTCATAGGATCACATATTCCTGGAAACACAACTGAAATTTTCCCAAACTACATGTGCACTTAAATGTAGCTGCTTGATTAAAAAGTATTACTCAGTTTAACATGCTGATTCCACAAACTGTCTGCACTGTAAAAGTTACATTTTATATGTTACTTGAAACTGACAGTCTCTAGAGCACATGTAAATATACGGGATCACTACAAAATACTGAACGCCCAAAATCCCGATGCTGAAAACAACGAGACCAAATGAATGAAACCCCGCATTACCGAAAGACCAGAAGTGCAAAATACAAAATCCTGATGTTAAGGGATTTTGCATTAGCGCTTTTGGTGTTGTGGTTCAGGTAAGTATGTGTGTGTAAGTGTGTTTGTGAGGGGTGTAGTGTGTGTAAGTGTGTGTTGTGACTGTGGTATGTATGTGTGTGAGGGACTGTAATGTGTGGGTGTGAGTTTGCCTTGTGTGTCTGTTTGTGCGATCTCGGACTTAGAATAATAAAGTAGGGGGGTGTGGGGGGGTGCTTGCCCCCTGCCTATGTCTATTGTAGGATGCATTGTTTGGTTGTGGGGGAAGGTATGTGTATGTGTGTGTGCTGTTTGGTTGTGTAACCTTCGCGATTTTGAATTTCGTGGTTTTAAATATTCGGTATTGTGGGGTTTCGGGCATGTGGTCTCGGTGTTTTAAGTGTCTGGATTTTTGGGCATTTGGTATTTAGTACTGATTCCAAAGATACACATTACTTTTTGCAACATGTTATCTTTGCAGCTACGTCACACTCTAAACTCACTTGGCAACTGATAGCTATGCATTTAAAATATCAGTTTAAATATTAAATGCGCCCTTGAAATGCTATTGACATTTTGACAAAATACAATCTGAACTGTAACATGAATGACTTGAAAGAAGTGAAGTAATGCATAGATTTCAAAGACAGTTCTTGACACTACAGTAAAAGTAAAAATGTATATTCACGAGGAAGTATTGAAATGTTTTAGTCTTCTAGTTAAAATAGCTTACTGTCAACATTTTGTGATAGAAAATTTGAAGAGCTAGGAAATTACTATTATTTGTCTTTATAATGATTATTAGACAGATGTTAAACTCTGCTTTGTTTAATGAATTGTGACACATCTTTATGAGGAAAAGTGGACTCAGTTACTAACATTGGACTACACATGCCTGGAAACTCAACTGAAATGTGCCCAAATTACTTGTGAACTTAAATGAAACTGCCTGATTAATAAGCATAATTTACTTTAACAACCTGAATCCATAAGCTATCTGCTCTATATATGCTACATTATATATGTCAGTTGCATATGACAGTCTCTAGAGCACACGAAAACACATATTATTTTTGCAACATGCTATATTTGCACTAACCATACATTCTAAAGTAACTCAATTGGTAAGTGACAAGTTATTTATTTTAAACATCAGTCTAAATATTAATTGTGCCCTTGAAATATTGGTGCCGTTTTGACAAAACAAAACCTGAATTGAAAAAGGAATGATTTGAAAAAGTGAAGTATTGTACAGATTTCAAAGGCAGCTATTGACACTACAATATAAGTAGAAATGTATACATGCAAGTAAAAATTGAAATGATTTACACTTTTACTTAAAATAGCTTATTGTTAACTTTTTGCTTTATCAGAAAATTTAAAGAGCTAGGAAATTATTTCTAGTTTGTCTTTATAATGTTTACTAAAGTGATGTTAGTCACTGACTTGTTTAATGGATTGCAAGTTATGTACAAGATGGACTACTGAATGTTATTTCTGTTTACCTATGTTTGCTGAATTTCTTTTATTAGTACTGATTTAAAACAATGGAAAGAAAGGGAAGGGAAATCTCTGTTTTTGGTCAAGGGAGGAGAGGCTTAAGAGTATTCTAACTGCCCCGAGACCTCTTTAAGATGCTCTAAACACTATTTGATTAATACTTACCTAAGGTAAGTCTTGATTACCATATGGGCACCTTTACATTCATTCTAGACCTGATGTGATTACCCATTCTGGAAGCAGGAGGTGCCCTATGCAGGGTGGGAATTGTCAGGGTGATCATAGTTCATTCTTAGACTCTGCTTTGTAAATCTATAAATATGTAAATGTACTGCACACTAGAATGCAGGGTGCCTCTACTTAGAGTCAGGATATCACTGATAAGCCATGTCTTTCCATAAGTGTAAGTTGAAGTTGGTAAGCTGAAGAGTGGGAAAGTAAAGGAAGACAGAACACCTACAGTAAATTCATATTTCATTGGTAAACACTCTTTGTCTCTTACAGAGTCCTTTCAGTCAAATTATTTTAGTAATAATCTATTTGGTGTTGGCTTATTTAGTGTATGCTCCTCTGTTGCATTTAATTTATCGAAATGACATATCTGACATGTTTGGGATCTCTTAAGGGTAACTAAATATTGGATAGTTTCTAAGTCAACATAATAATTGTTTACACTACTAACATTCCATCCTGATATATAAAATACTATAGAATAATAACAGAATAATATAGAATTTCATATCTCTTTTAAGAAAATTCTCCATATAATAATTTAACATATGGAGCTCAGTTGATATTGTTGGTTAAAGGTATGAGTGATAATCCAATAGATCTAACTTTATCTATTGGATTAGGAATGACTTTCATTCCATGTTTAATGGGAAATTCATATTTACTTGTATTTGATACTTTAGAATTAATGTTTTATAGAAGTACTGTTTAAAGCCTGACCAGAATTTTACCCGACTTGTATTTAAAGAAGAAAGAACATTAAATTACACTCCCAAGTTTACACACATAAAAATAGCATTCAATGTTATTATCAGATAATATAGTATAACTACTATAATCAAAATAAAAAAGAAGCAAAATGTTTCTTCCAACAATAACTTGAAATGGATTTAACATTCTTATCATTAAATACTAATGGCTTAAATAATGCAAATAAAAGATCAAACTTACTAAAATATTTAAATATAAATAAGGTACAAGTAGTATTTCTCCAGGAAACACATTTTAAGACTAATGATAGCTCTATTTGGAACCCTAAGGACTATACAGTCTTAGCTCAATCCTCCTATAGAACAAAGACAAAAGGAGCATCAATTTTATGGAAGAAAAACATAATCACTCCAAAAGTTATTTATAAATATGAAGACAAAAAAGGTCTACTAGCATTTGTTATAATTAAATTTTAATAACAGAATATGGACCTTAGCTAATCTATATTGGTTCCCAGGAATTGGAGCAGGAACAGTTGAAAAAAATGAGATTTTATTTCCAACAATTATAAAGGAAAAATTATACTGGAAGGAGACTTTAATTATTTCTTAGAAGCTTCTAAAACCACCAAGAAGTCTTTTCGCATAGCAACTATTTCAAAATCCTTAAAAAGATGGATTGCTTCATTTCATTTAATAGACACTTTTAAAGTAAAAGATGATAAATCCTTATTATTTTCCCATAAAGACCATAGATTTGGAACACAAACCAGAATAGACAAATTATTCGTAGTTCAAGATTTACAAACAAAAATCCTCAACCTCTCAATAGCTCCATGCCCCTTCTCAGATCATGACTCTCTGATAATGAAGCTCCAAATAGAGTTTAAACCTTTAATGCTCTCAACTAGGATTCCATCATATATCACAAAAATTAAAGAATTCAGACCCTGGATGTTGTCAGAACTACAATTATTTCTTGAAATTAATAATACAACAGAAATCAGTAGAGTCATGGATTGAGACTTATTAAAAGCTTATTTATTTGGTAAGACCCTTAGCTGGTAAAAAAAACAAAGTTAGAGAGTGGGAATCTAAATCATTAGACTTGCAAACCAGACTCTTGACACAAAATCTAAACAAAATCAGAATTGTCCAGAAGTCAAAAAAGAAATAAAGGAATTAAATAAAAAATATAATGAAATTCTAACACACAAAACTTGTCTAACCTTGGAAAAATAAACAAATTAGCCACTTCCCCAAGATATCTACATAACTTATCTACAAGAATTAAAATACAATCTAAAGCAAATAACATTAGCAGTATATATCATGAAAAGAAAGGGAAAAAAATATCATATATAGGAGACATCCTTGAAGCATTTTGGTTCCATTATATGGAACACTTCAAAAAAAGAAGATTTAAATACCAACCAAATAAACTTAGATACAGATCTTATCAATATAAAAAAAAAAATCCAGAAAATTTAAAACTAGACCTGCAAAAACCTATATCCTACAAAGAAATTGTTGACAAGATAAAAAAAGTAAATCTAACAAAGCTCCAGGGATAGATGGTATAATTATAGAAATTTACAAACTCTTCCCTTCAACAGTAATCTCCCTTTTTCATAAAACTTTGCTAGAAGTCCAGTCAGAAGCAAACATACCACCCTCATGGAAATATTCTCTCATAACACCAATTCCAAAATATAATAAACCATCAGACCTTTGCACCTCATACAGACCTGTATAATTACTGAATAATGATTACAACAAATGCATGTCAATCCTAGCTAACAGAATGAAAACCCCACTTTCAAAGACAATTAATAATGATCAAACTGGATTTTTATATAGCAGGCACACACATGATAATATTAAAAGGATACTTACTCTTATAGATTATGTGAATAAAGAAGATAGAGAAACACTTGTAATCGGATTAGACATAGAAAAAGCCTTTGATTCCCTCAACTGGGAATATCTATTTAAAACTTTAGCATTATTTGAATTTCTTCCTCCCTTCATCTTATTACTAAAACACACATATATTAATAAATTAGCCTACATTAAATTAGGTCCTTTCACCTCAGAATCTATCCATATAACGAAAGGTACTAAACAAGGATGCTCCCTTTCTCCTATTTTATTTGCTTTGGCTATAGAAATACTTGCAGAAATAATATGCAATAATCCAAGAATAAAAGGAATAGAAGTCTATGACCAATATATATCTAAAATAATGCTTTTTTCTGATGATATTTTATTAACTCTATCAAACTAAAGAGAGTCATTAGGAGAGCTAGAAGAAGTAATAGAAATTTTATAAGATTTCAGGTCTACACTTTAATAGATCAAAATCAAAATTTATATTTTTAAATAAGAAAAAGGAACTACAAGTTACAGATAAATCCATCATAGGAAAACAATAACTTATGTTAAATTATTTAGGAATAGTGTTATGCGAAAATATAAACAAAACAATATTAATAAATTATAAAAACATTATTGAAACAATAAAAATATATATAGAAAAGTGGAACAAAATTATATTAACTTTTGAAGACAGATTGCAATTAATAAAAATGGTCTTATTGTCAAAAATACTATATGTAGCATTAGCAATACAGTAAATTCCTGAAAGATGCATTCTAAAAGAAATAAACTCATGTTTAATAAAATTAAATTTTTATGGTATCCCAAAAAGAATAGAGTAGCTCTAACTCATCACATTAGACCCTAGAAACAAGGAGGATTGAACTTCCCAGAAATAGAAACATATATAAAA
Source organism: Protopterus annectens (assembly GCF_019279795.1). Classification (NCBI taxonomy): domain Eukaryota; kingdom Metazoa; phylum Chordata; order Ceratodontiformes; family Protopteridae; genus Protopterus; species Protopterus annectens. Next base: position 1,257,023,945 of record NC_056729.1, read on the forward strand.
ACATCTGTGCTTAAAACTACAATAGAAAAAACACTTGTAGGAAAAAACAATTTAATACAGAGCAAAGCTTTCGGGCAGAACCATTCTTCAATACTAATACATTCAAATCTAAAAACTGAAAGCTTATATACAGGTCTAAAATCACATGACCAGCAGCCAAATGAAATCATGTGATAACAAAACATAATAAAATGCATAAAATACAGATGAACACATAAAAATAAGAAATGCAGTGGTAAAATCAGCCTATTTTAGTATTACGTAATTTAACTAATATAGGTTTTAAACTAACCGTGCTGTTGAGACCAGGAGGTGAATCAGCAGCCAATCTCAGAATCCATTCAAATTCCTTAGTTTCTAGATAATTATTAGTATCACCACCCCTAGCATTAGGACAAACTACATCAATAACTCTAAACTTAAAAGTATGCTCATGACCACAAGTACTAATATGCTTAAATAGTGCATTCTTATCGCAAAATCTCCTAATTTCAGAGTTATGGTCAATAATACGTTCTTTTAACTTATGTGCAGTTTTACCCACGTAAAATGAAGTACATGAATTGCACGTGGCCAAATAAACAACAAACGGAGTATTGCATGTAGCTGAAATTTTAAAAGTTAAAGGTTTTACCATTAGTGGGGTGTGTAAAGACATCACTGCCATTTCCAAAAATCTGCGTACAAACAACACAGTTAAAACACTGGAAAGTACTATGTTTAACAGCTGTTGTCATGTATCTAGGTTTATAAAAATCCTTAAAACATAATAGACTCTCAATCGTCTTCATGTTTCTATATGTAAAATGTGGTTTGTCACCCAATATTACCTTCAGTTCATCCAAAGCCATTAAAATTAACCAATTCCTGGAAATAATTTGTTTTACTGAATTAGACCTTCTATTATAAGTTGTAATATATCTGATCAAGGACTATTCTTTATTCATATTATTACTCAGTGGAACTAAAGGGCTAGCCATATCTTCAAGGAAGGTAGGTTTCAAACAAGTCTGTCTGGCTTTTATTGTGTCTAATTTGAGTTTAGAAAGTAGTTGAGCATTATAGCCACTAGAAATAAAGTCATCTACCATTTCATCAAGCTGTGACACAAATAATGCGTCATCCGTATTCAACCTACTAACTCTAGTGAATTGAGATTTTACCACACCTTTAAAAATATGTGGTGCGTGCATACTACTATAATGCAGATATCTACAACAACTAACATCCTTCCTATACACACTAGTATTCAATAATCCATCTTGTAATTGAAGCTTAACATCTAAAAAGCAAATCATGCTATCAGACACTTCCATTTTAAATTTCAGAAAATCAGTTGTAGAATTTAAATAATCAACGAAAGCATCTAATTCATGCAATGTACCATTCCATATGAGGAAACAATCATCTACAAATCGTTGGTAAAAACTAATATTATGGGCAAACATATTCCTATCATTAAACAGATAATTCCGTTCCCATTGATAGAGAACTAGGTTGGCATACGTATTTGCCACAGAAGTACCCATAGCTACCCCTGTAAGTTGAAGAAACAGGGAGTCATTAAACATAAAAATATTGTTGTTTAGTACAACATCCATAAGGCAACAGATGTTACCAATAGATTTATGATCAGGGTTGGGTTGAGATGATAAAAATTCTCTCAAAAGCTCTAATCCAATGTCATTAGGGATGACTGTAAATAGGGATACAATATCAAGAGTAACCAAATAATGTACCTTGGTTTTTATCTCAGTTTCCACAACACTATACCATCGATGTAGCTTGGATAACAAATCATAGGTATATTTCAGAATGGTATTGCATTTAAACAAATAAGGCTGCAACTGTTTGTGCAGGTATACAGAAATCGGCTCTGTAACCCAACCTCCACCGGATAAAATGGGTCTCATCGGTGGATTCTCTAAAGATTTATGTACTTTAGAAGTACCATATAGGTGGGGTATCAAAGGGCATGGTACAGTTAAAAAGTGAAAAAGGTCTAAATCAATATCATCGTTAAGCTGAAGGTCATATATTACCATGTTAACATAGCTCACACATTTTTTTACATCTAAAAAGGTAACAGCTTTGTAGGCCATCTTGTCATCAAGTAACAAAGAGACAGCTGATAAATACTTATCACGATCCATTATAACAGGGATACCCCCTTTGTCCACTTGCTTAATTACAATATCATTAGAGTCCTGCAAGCTTTTAAGTGCTTTGTACTCAAGAAAGTTCAAATTATAATTCTTATTCTTTAAGGGTCGTGAGTATAGTTCTCTAATCTGTAGCTCACATATGTCATGGAAAGCACTTAACACTGGAACACTAACAGGAATAAAAATACTACACCATTTATAACTGTCCCCAAAAGTATTGGAATTACTAAAAAGTAGTCTCAAATTCAAATTGCGGACAAATAACTTTAAATCAGTCAAAGCAGAAACAACATCATCGCTGCAAGAAGGTACATATTTAAAACCCTTACTAAGAAGGGAAACATGAGCAGGTTGTAGTTCAAAAGCGGATAGATTCAATGCCACATTCATTTGCTACTTACTTTGTTGAGTCCTAAAGGGCTGTCGTTTTTATGTTTATTTACTTGCGTAGCCTGTGTAGTTAGCGATCCTCTGGATTTTGGAGACCTGTTCACTACAGTTTCAGGATGTTCCAATTGAAAACGCTTATGCGTTAAACTTAAAGTAAGCTGCTGTGTTTTCTTTGTACCTACAGCGGTAGCACAATCACCGCCATCATGCTTATTCCTGGCTCCGTTATGCGCGCATGCGCTCTTGGCTAAAGAATCTAACATCAGCTGGTGTGACTCACTCACTGCCAAAGTAGGGGGAGCCTCATTCACTAACGGTGTCAATGGAGGATTCCTAGTTGGTGTTTCGTTAGTAAAAGTGTCCAAGGTGTCTAATGCCTCTCTCTCTCAGGATTTTTACGATATTTAACATTGGAGAAATTCTCTGATTTGGGCCATGAGAAGATATGCCCTCTCTGGAAGTCGCCAATGTCACGTTGAAGCTTCCGTTTTTTAGTAGCTTCCATTCTTGCATCAAACGCTTGTAATCTGTCCAGCATTTGCTGGTAGATGGAGATAACTTTAGGAAACACGCCCATTTCCATAATGGTACCCTCCAAAGCAAAGATTTCATTTTTGTAATCCTCTTCTACGTTGACGAAGAAGTCATTCATTAGGCACATATAGTCCAGGGGACAAGGGCAAGCAGACAAAGGGGGTATCCCTGTTATAATGGATCGTGATAAGTATTTATCAGCTGTCTCTTTGTTACTTGATGACAAGATGGCCTACAAAGCTGTTACCTGTTTAGATGTAAAAAATGTGTGAGCTATGTTAACATGGTAATATATGACCTTCAGCTTAACGGTGATATTGATTTAGACCTTTTTCACTTTTTAACTGTACCATGCCCTTTGATACCCCACCTATATGGTATTCCTAAAGTACATAAATCTTTAGAGAATCCACCGATGAGACCCATTATATCCGGTGGAGGTTGGGTTACAGAGCCGATTTCTGTATACCTGCACAAACAGTTGCAGCCTTATTTGTTTAAATGTAATACCATTCTGAAAGATACCTATGATTTGTTATCCAAGCTACATCGATGGTATAGTGTTGTGGAAACTGAGACAAAAACCAAGGTACATTATTTGGTTACTCTTGATATTGTATCCCTATTTACAGTCATCCCTAATGACATTGGATTAGAGCTTTTGAGAGAATTTTTATCATCTCAACCCAACCCTGATCATAAATCTATTGGTAACATCTGTTGCCTTATGGATGTTGTACTAAACAACAATATTTTTATGTTTAATGACTCCCTGTTTCTTCAACTTACAGGGGTAGCTATGGGTCCTTCTGTGGCAAATACGTATGCCAACCTAGTTCTCTATCAATGGGAATGGAATTATCTGTTTAATGATAGGAATATGTTTGCCCATAATATTAGTTTTTACCAACGATTTGTAGATGATTGTTTCCTCATATGGAATGGTACATTGCATGAATTAGATGCTTTCATTGATTATTTAAATTCTACAACTGATTTTCTGAAATTTAAAATGGAAGTGTCTGATAGCATGATTTGCTTTTTAGATGTTAAGCTTCAATTACAAGATGGATTATTGAATACTAGTGTGTATAGGAAGGATGTTAGTTGTTGTAGATATCTACGTTATAGTAGTATGCATGCACCACATATTTTTAAAGGTGTGGTAAAATTTCAATTCACCAGAGTTAGTAGGTTGAATACGGATGACGCATTATTTGTGTCACAGCTTGATGAAATGGTAGATGACTTTATTTCTAGTGGCTATAATGCTCAACTACTTTCTAAACTCAAATTAGACACAATAAAATCCAGACAGACTTGTTTGAAACCTACCTTCCTTGAAGATATGGCTAGCCCTTTAGTTCCACTGAGTAATAATATGAATAAAGAATCATCCTTGATCAGATATATTACAACTTATAATAGAAGGTCTAATTCAGTAAAACAAATTATTTCCAGGAATTGGTTAATTTTAATGGCTTTGGATGAACTGAAGGTAATATTGGGTGACAAACCACATTTTACATATAGAAACATGAAAACGATTAAAAGTCTATTATGTTTTAAGGATTTTTATAAACCTAGATACATGACAACAGCTGTTAAACATGGTACTTTCCAGTGTTTTAACTGTGTTGTTTGTACGCAGATTTTTGGAAATGGCAGTGATGTCTTTACACACCCCACTAATGGCAAAACCTTTAACTTTAAAATTTCAGCTACATGCAATACTCCGTTTGTTGTTTATTTGGCCACGTGCAATTCATGTACTTCATTTTACATGGGTAAAACTACACGTAAGTTAAAAGAACGTATTATTGACCATAACTCTGAAATTAGGAGATTTTGCAATAAGAATGCACTATTTAAGCATATTAGTACTTGTGGTCATGAGCATACTTTTAAGTTTAGAGTTATTGATGTAGTTTGTCCTAATGCTAGGGGTGGTGATACTAATAATTATCTAGAAACTATAGAATTTGAATGGATTCTGATATTGGCTGCTGATTCACCTCCTGGTCTCAACAGCACGGTTAGTTTAAAACCTATATTAGTTAAATTACGTAATACTAAAATAGGCTGATTTTACCACTGTATTTCTTATTTTTATGTGTTCATCTGTATTTTATGCATTTTATTATGTTTTGTTATCACATGATTTCATTTGGCTGCTGGTCATGTGATTTTAGATCTGTATATAAGCTTTCAGTTTTTACATTTGAATGTATTAGTATTGAAGAAGAGTTCTGCCCGAAAGCTTTGCTCTGTATTAAATTGTTTTTTCCTACAAGTGTTTTTTCTATTGTTCAACGTTTTGCAGCTAGTTTGTTCATCTACTTAAAACTACAATAGGCTGGATAAACCCAAATTATTTTGCCAACTGGAAAGAATTAACAATGGCTATATTAACAAATGAATTTAATCTGTTAAACATCTTTAATAGTAGACAAATCAAACAAACCCTAGTACATACTATGCATAAGTATACAATATAATATAACAAAACCTTCTAAAACAACACTGATTAATCATTACATCAATTCCTTTAGGAAACTTATCAATGCAAACATAGATCTAAAACTTTGGTAACCTTTTAACCCTATTTACCATCACGAAGAACTTTCCTCACAAAATATATAGGGAAACAATAACCATCTGGGAACAAAATGGATTCTTATGCTGGTTTCAATGTGCAAATAAATTAAATGTTTTAGATATACATATGATAAAAACTGCTTACAATATTCCAACACAGGACTGGTTAACCTTACAAAGCATTCTAATGTACACTCAAGATTTATGCCGATTAATTAATAATTCCTCATTTAAAGATATTCCAAACCTAATAAGTTTTCTGTATGAATTTATATATAATAGTTGTGAAAAGAAAACTTCCATTTCAAATCTATATAAAGAGTTAATAACATATAAAACAATTCCCAAACCATCATACTGGCAGTTCTTAACAAAAGGTCAGTCATTGCAGTTAAAAGAAGAAATTAAAACTAACATCTTACTATGAGTTAATTTCACCTCTAACACACAGTACTGGAAAATATTTAACTGGAAATACTTACATAGAACATTTTTAACACCAAATAGAATTAAAAAGATCAGTACTACTACACATGGTTTTTGCTGGAGGTGTGAAAAGTCAAATAAAGCATACTGGATTCATATTTTTTATGAATGTAATAAAATTAAATCATATTGGAATGGAATCAATTCATAGGTTCATAGGTTCATAGGTTGGTACTAGGCTATCAGCCCTAGGGCCTATACAAGCCTAGCCATAACAATCCCCTGGCTATTTCTTCCCACATTATTTACTTTCCTGGACCCCTGTCTAGCAGGGTGACTGACTTGATCCCTGGGGTGAATTTCCTTTCTCCCATCCAATCGTCAAGGTTCCTCTTGAAGAGGTCCAAAGAGGCACTCTGCTTGACATGTATGGGCAATCTATTCCAGAGTCTAGGGAGTCTCTGGGTCAGGAACCTATCCCTCCAGCATGTTTTGTTTATTGTGATGACAAGGTTTAGATCCCTGGAGCGTGTAGCTCTGAGGGACTGGGATTTCTTTAAGTGTAGCATGTCCAACAGCTCTAGGTTTGACATGGCCTTGTATGTTAAGCAGAGATCGCCTCTGAGTAGACGATATGCGACAGAGTATAGCTGGAGTTTTTTAAGGCGGTGAGCATAGGGCATCTGCTTTAGGCCTGTGATTCTTTTAGTGAGGTATTTTTGAGGCCTTTCCAGTTGTTGCAGATGTCTTGAGAGGTACATACCAAATGGGGCATTGTATTCTATAATGGGTCTAATGAGGGATGAGTACAGTGGGACAATGACCTCCTTTTTTCTGGATGAAAAGCCCTTCATGATGAGGTATGCCACATAGAAGGATTTCCTGACTGTTGTGGCGATGTGGTTATCGAAGGTGAGACCACTGTCCACCTGTGTCCCTAAGTCTCTTATCACACTTTCTGTGTTTAGTGTACTGCCACTTATATGGTAATTCATGGATACATGTTTTTTCCCAAAGGGGATAACAATACATTTCTTGGCATTGAGCTTGAGCCCATGGCTCTGGCACCAAGCATCTGTTTCTGTAAGGCCCTTTTGTAGAGTATCCACATCATTTGGGGATTCAATAATGGCTCCCAGTTTGCAGTCATCTGCAAACCTTGTTAGCCAGAGTCCCTTAGTGTTGACCTGTACTTCAGAGAAGTAGATGCCAAACAAGAGCGGCCCCAGGACTGAACCCTGAGGTACTCCACTTGTCACTTGTCTGGAGCTGGATTTGGAGTCAGCTACTTTTACAGTGTGGGTTCTATCAGTAAGCCATTTAGCAACCCATTGGGTGACATAGGGATTAATGCCCAACTTAGTAAGGCCTTGGCAAGGTCTAGATATGCTGTGTGGACCACCTTACCCTTGTCCATGGCTCAGGCGACTGATTCAAAGAAGTCAATCAGGTTCAGGAGACAAGATCAGCCCTTCACAAACCCAAACTGGGTAGGGTCCAGTGTTTGAAGGTTGCCAATGTCTTTGTTTATAAGTTCCATGATAATACGCTCCATGGCCTTGCAGATAAGGCTTGTCAGACTGATGGGACAGTAGTTTTCGGGATCCAAGGTGGATCCCCCCTTGTGGATTGGGATAACTGTAGCTCTGCGCCACTCAGTGGGCACGAAACCTGAGGTGAGGCTATGATTAAACATGACACTTAGGTGAGGTGCCAGTTCATACTGTAGTTCATGTAGTACACAGCCCGAGATGTCATCTGGTCCCATGGATGCTGTATTCTTGGCTTTAGAGAATGCGTTTTGTACCTCTGTGGCCGTTATTACTGGAATTTGGCAATCTTCCAGTATTGAGATGGGCCATTTAGGGGGTGAGAGAGGGGGGTGAAGTTGGCACTGAATTGATCTGCCAGGATATTGGCAATATCCTTTGGATCAGTATATTTAATGCCATTCTGTTTTAGCTCAGAGCAGATCTGAGCATTGCCATTTAGATTCTTGACATAGTTATAGAATGCTTTGTGGCTGTCTTTGGAATCTTTGGCAATTTTATTTTCGTAACTAGCTTTGGAGGATTTTATGAGGCATCTCAGTTTCTTACTGAGGCTAGTAAGGGAGTTTTTTGCATCCTGGGGTTTTCCTCTTTTCTGCAAAAGTTTCTTCGTTTTGTTGTAAAGTTTGTTTATGGCAGGGGACCACCAGATTGGCTTCCTTTTTTTGGATGAGAGCATTTTGGTTCTATTTGGGATGGCATGATTCATGCATGAGTGGATGTGCTCATACAGTGCCTTAGTGTAGGATTCAGCAGTTGAACTTTCAGTTCCCGTCTGCATGGGTGTCATAAAGTTTGTCACTTCTGACTTGAGTAGCATGAAGTTGGCTTTGGAGAAGTTTTTTATGGTGGTTTCTTTACTGGGGGGTGGGGGTGGGATGTGGATGTTAAGGGTGATTAGCTTATGGTCAGACCTGACTAACGAGGGGGTGACCATAGGTATGGAGCATTGATTTCCCATGTTGGTAATGACCAGGTCTAGGATATTGGAGCCCCTGGTGGGACTATAGATTAGTTGATCCAGGGCGTTGGAATTTATGAATTTTTACAACCTCTATTTAATGAATCCTTTACCTTAACTAAAGCATTGATTATACTAAATGTAAATGAAGGTCCCTATCTGAATAAGACAACTATGTATTTGTTATGGACAATACTTGCTATATCTAGGAAATGCGTAACCAGAAGGTGGAATTCAAATATACCCCCGACCTTGGAAGAATTCTACACTTTACTGAGCACAACTGCATCGATGGAAATAAACATCAAAGAACTACAAATCTATCCCAAGCCATTGGTAAATAATCCTTGGAAGAAAGTTATATTTTTGTTGGACACTCTGCAATAATCAGTAATGTATCTCTGATAACTGATCTGTTAATTCTATATTTAATAACATACAGTGTATATAATTGAAGGTCAGGCTATTGTAAATATTGTATATAATTGTTTAAAATGATATTTAAAAATATTGCGTAAATGTTATTTTAATTGAAAATAAAAAAAATGTTTTGAGGAAAAAAAAGAATTTGGATGACAAATATCAACATAAGATAATCAATCAAAATGGGTTATTAACTGTAGTAATCTTCACCCTCAAAAAAAAATTCTTGTGAAACAGAATTAATATATTGATTTAAATTGTTTTTACTATACAACAGTATTCAACTACTGACATACAAAAGCCTTCCTGAAAGCTCTTCCTGGGACATGCTTGCTGTCCCTGAAACAGTAGCACTGATGTCGAGGACATGCTGTTCTGTTCTTTCCTGGGAGCTGTCGGGATCCCTGATAGTGGACATGAACTCCTCATTTGGTGTTAGTGGTGGCTCTGTAGCAGGCCACTCTTGGTACACATATGATCATGGCCCACTGCAGCTGTTGTCCTCTGTGCTGGTCATGTCAGTGGCTCTATGGCACATCTGCTCATTGGCCTGCCATGGCCACCCACAGCATTAACATCATAGACACTCTGTTGCCAAATCTGCATTCTGTGTGACATATCTCCCCATTCCCTTTCATGCAGGAAGGCACCATGTTATCTGAAAGCATTTACAATAACCTGATTTTCAGCATCAGTAAAAGGTGGTCTTCAAGGACTGAGACATCTGGTTGGCATAGTCCTAGGTGTCCTAAAAAACAGTAGAAGGATAATGCACATACATATCACATAACTACAAAATAACTGTTCCCAGATAAAACAGAAAAAGTAGCATCTCATTATTACCCACTAGAAAAACATAAAACAGTCTAGAGATTTAAAATATGAACAATATGCTAAATGCAAAAAAGGAGAGTTAGAATAGCAACATATCCTTGTTTGTGCCATAACAGAAATACCCCCAAAATAACAGGCAAATGACACATTTTGTTAATAAACCATCTACGAAATGCTAAAAGTGCTATCAAATTAACTATCCTTAATCACCCCTACAAATTTATCATAGAAGATTCCATTTTAAAGTATTGCCAGTTATGCATACCTGTGAAATGCCTTGACAAATATGTCGATGTTATCAGTACACTTCTAACTAATGCTTACAGATAAAGTGTAAAAGTCTTTGCTTCAGATTTCTCTTAATTACATTCCAGCATATGGAGTACGTAGGTGATAAAATGATAGCATACCTTCTTGAATTCAGCCATCCTCTGTGCAGATATTTCCTAAAGTAATAGCCTCTGTTCTGTGTTCTCCACATAAACAAGTCTCCTCACCTTCAGTTTTCCTGGCTACATGGTTGCCTTTTTATATGGTGTAAATTTAGGGATGTAAGCATGGTGAAGATGCAAATCCGGTATGAACTGATAAGAATTGCTGAATCCTAAATACTTTGTTCCATATTGTAAATGTAAACATAGTACTCCCTCAATGTTTCTTTTTAATGTATTGCAAGTCTGAATGATTACTGGTTGGGAGAAGGAAAACACAACATCAATGCAAGCTGCCCTACATCCAGTGAGTGTGTCAGTTTAGACTTACACAATGTTCGATGTAAGGTTGCAAATGTAAGTAAGCAGCACACAATTCACAGGTTCTGTTCATTAACATTCAGCCTCCCCTTCATTTGTTGGTAACCGCATGCGATATTATTTCTATTTAATATCCTTGCTTATTTTAAGGATAATGATATAGAATGGCTTACAGACTGCATGTCTCAGATTACTGGTCAGATGAGAGAAGAATGACCAACAAACACAGAGAGGTAATACAGAGTTATAGATTTGCAAGCAATACTCATAAGAGGATCTGTGATCACTTAGTGTGCTACATCCAAAAATAATAAATGTACAAATAACAGTTGCACGGTTTCATATTACTGTAGATGTTGGAAACTCCTGGTGTTCTGGCTAAAGTGTGATTCTCAATCTGGAAATATATCAATGATTGGTAAATATATTTCTTGTCATTTTAACCTTTCAGAGTTCTGCATTGTCTTAATTTTGCCTGACTGAATTATTTTTTTACCTTACTGAATTATTTTATATATTTTCTGGCATTGTTTTATGTTTCTCATCTGCCCTGAAACTGTTTTCTTCCCTCTGTCTCACGCTATTCTTGTAGTGTTGTTATAGTTGGTGGCTTTGCAGCTGCCCACCCCTACTGTAAATTTGTTGTGGGATACCTCTCCCAGTCTGGTGTTCACTCTACTTAATGCAGAGAGAACATTTGAGATGGCCAACCCACTTAGGTTCTTAACCTTTAATTTTTCTTTTGCTCCTCCTTCCTCTCTCCTTACACTTTACTAAAAATGCACATTATTTTGCTTTTGCCTCTTCTTAAAAGTACTCAATTATATTTATTCTGCTGCATTTATTACTGCTTGTTAGTAGCCTGATTAAATTGTAACTGTTATTCTAAGCCTTTGGTTGAAGCGCTTGGGCTTCAGACCAGTTGTTTTACATAAAGAAGGTTTGTGGTCTACACTGTTGTGGCAGGACAGGTAGCTTACATCCTTCTAAGTTGGGAGTTGCTGACTGAAGGCTTAGTGTCTTTTATTCTAAAAGTGTATTAGTTCTGGTTTAAGCATTTGGGCTTTGGGCCAGTTATTTTACATTAAGAAGGTGTGGTCTGCACTCTTGTGGGAGGAGAGGGTAGATTCTGCCCTTCTGAGCTGGGAGTTTCTGGTTAAAGGCTTATTGTGTCTGATTATTTAAACTGTTTCTTTCTGAAATTGTTACGCCTTGTTTGCTGTAGCATAGACTAAATTCAGACATGCTGACTCTAGCTTTGTTTGTATAACTTGAGCACTAATCTAGACCATCTTTTTTTGGAGAAGGTTTCTCTGCACCCTAGTGGCAGGAGTGTGCAGTTAGAACTTGTCTGATCGAAGACTGCTGGAACGAGGGTCAGGTTTTAGCTTTTTTATTGGTTAATTTGTTTAACTCGGTTTGCTCATTTGCTACTGTTGTATTAAAAAAAAAGAAAAAGAAATACACTTTATGCATCGCCACTTAGCTAGGGTTAAACTATTTCCAATGCCATAAAGTCTGCTCTTCAAATTTTCCCTTAGAACTAGCCAGTTTTTTTAGTTTAGCACTCAAATCTGTTTCTTTGAGCTCAGCACTTGTTCAGAACTCATTGTAAGCACTAAATAAGCTACAAATTGCTAGAGCACTCAAATGTCCGCACTTGTCTAGAGGAAAACAGTTTTGAGTACTTAATAAATAAGCATATATCCAGGCATGTCTAAGGGTCAGCTCCCAGTGGCAGAGACCTCCAAAGCAGAAATGCAAGCAACCTCCAACCCCCCAGCACAACCAAAATGACACATAGCCCACAAACTCATTGTGCCACTCAACCATAGCCCATAAGGCATAACAACGTACCCAACATTCTAGTCATAGGTGACTCTATAGTCAGGCACACTGATGTTCCACTCCCCAGGCTAAACAAGGAGAAAGTTACTCTCAGCTGCCTGTCAGGTGCCAGGATCCACCACATAATGCACACACTCAGGTCACTGCACAACAAGTACAAATATGACTCTGTCATTGTCCATATTGGTGTAAATGACCTGAGACATACCTCCCTGGACTACATGAAAAGAGACATGGAGGAGCTCTCCGATCTTGTAGCGCAGGCAGGTATGACCCTAGCCCTGAGTAGCATCCTGCCATCACCCAGAATGAGACCACAGTACAAGGACTAAATGATTGACTTCAACAACTGGCTAAGTTCTGATGTCATTCTAAGGGGATCCAGTATCTGTCTGCCTGGGATGACATGATTGACAGACCATGATGCTTTGCAGAGATGGCCTGTACCTGTCGCCCTTGGGATTCCTGATACTGACTAAGGCTCTTGCCACCCCTATAGTGCCTTTTTAGACAAGGTTCAAATGACAAATTCACCACCATAACAGGTACAAGCAAGCAAAGTCTGAGGGTAATGCTACTCAATGCTAGAAGTCTAAACCTCAAAATGCATTCACTCGAGGCACTCTTTAAAACTGAGAACATCGACATCTGTGCAGTGACCGAGACCTGGTTCAAGGTTCCAGAGAGCACCCCTGCATTACCAGGCTATAATTCATACCACACTTTTCAGCCGCATAACATGGACCAAAACACTAAAGGTGGAGGCATGTCCATATTCATTAAGGATATCCACACCTCGAGGCTAGTTGCTCAGCATATTGCATCCAAGAGTATCTACATTCCACTAACTCTGGGCAAGACCACAATCCAAATTGTAACTTTCTGCAGATCCCCCACCATGCCCCAAGATTCCCACTCCTCATTTCTTGATACACTGGAAAATATTAGGTACAACCCAGCACCCTAATAATGGGCGATTTCAACTACCCCACCATTAACTGAGAAAAATACTCATGTACCAACACTTTTGCTCAACGTTTTCTGGAATTCATAAATTCCAATGCCTTGAATCAACTTATCCACACTGGCAACAGGGGCAGCAATATCCTAGACTTGGTCATTACCAGCATGAGGGACTGGTGTTCCACACCAGAGGTCAATTCCTCATCGGTCAGATCTGACCAAAGCTAATCACCCTAGACATCCACATCCCACCCCCACCCCCCCATTAGGGAAACCAACATAAAAATTTTCTCCCAAGCCAACTTCATGCTTCTTAAGACAGAAGTGTCAAATGTCATGACACCCATGCAGATGGACAATAGAGGTATGACTGCTGAATCCTACACAAATGCAATTTATAAGCACTTACATGAGTGCATGGATCGTGCTATCCCTAACAGAACCAATATACTATCCTCCAAAAAAGGAAGCCAATCTGGTGGTCCCCTGCCATAAACCAACTCTACAACAGAAGAAAGAAACTGTTGCAAAAAAGAGTAAAATCCCATGATTGGAGGAACTCTCTGGTCAGCCTCAGTAAGAAGCTGAAATCCCTCATAAAATCCTCCAAAGCTAGTTACAAAAACAAAATCGCCACTGATTCTAAAGACAGTGACAAAGCATTCTATAGCTATGTCAAGAATTTCAGTAGCAACACTCAGATCTGCTCTGAGTTACAGCACAATGGCACTAAATATACAGAACCAACTGATATTGTCAACATCCTGGCAGATAGGTTTAGTGCTAACTTTACCCCCCTTCACCCCCTAAAGGGCCCATTTCTATACCAGAAGAATGAAAAGTTCCTGTAATCATGGCTGCACAGGTAAAAAACACACTCTCCAAAGCCAGGAGTACAGCATTCATGGGACCTGACAACATCCCAGGCTGTGTTCTACATGAACTACAAAATGAACTGGCATCCCACCTAAGCACCATGTTCAGTTTATTTATTTTTATTTATTTATTTACATTTGTTGACCGGGAGTGTCCGACTGGGCGTAGGTCCATTTTCAGCAGAGGCCCGGGGAGAAAAGCTCCACAGTTAAAATAAACAGACAGTAGTTACATTGGATTACATAGTAATTAACAATTTACATAGCAATTACTTATAACATATTTACAAATGAAGAACATAGTACATCAGTAGACAACTAGAATCTTTATCTGTGAAGTACATAACAGACATTAACAAATGTTAAAATAAGATGTTCCTGCTGTATAAGTACTAGGCTTATGAGCATCTGAGCTTGCTATAATCAAGGTAGTTAGTGGAGTGGAAAGAAAGGTAGTGGTTGGATGGGGTGGGTGATATTAGAGTGGGAGTGGCAAGGGCATAGCCAGCATGTTTTTAGGTGCGCTTTTAGTAAAGTTTTGAAGTGGGTGCATGATGGTATGGAGGTAATTGTGGGTGGGAGGGAGTTCCATAATTTGGCTATGGTGCAAGAGCATAGTGCTTCACCAGCAGAGTTATTGGCTTTAGTGATTTGCAAGTGATTTTTGTTGCTGGAGCTTAGTGGTCTGGTGGTGCAATAGGTTTGGAGTAGATTCTGGAGGGATGGGACATTTAGTGGATGGGTTACTAGTTTGTGGCGAGTGAGAGTTGATACCATTGAAAGAGGTGAGGGAGTTCAAGCCAGCCCAGTTCAGCAAGTGAGAGACAGTGGTGACTACGGTAGGATGCCCCTGTGGCGAATTTGGCAATTTTGTTGTAGCAGGTCTCTAGCTTGTTTAGATTGCATTGCCTTAGGTTGGTATATATTGGAGAGGCATAAAGTAGGGTGAAGATAAGGTGGGAATTTGCTATTGAAATCTTTGCTGCTTTGGTGATAAGATGCTTATTTCTGTATAACGCTCCTAGTTTTTTTGTGGACTTTTTTATGGTCATGGATATGTGAATGTCAAATTTTAGTTTATTGTCTATTTCCACTCCTAGCAATTTGGTGTGTTCAGTTGGGTATATAGTGGTGTTGTCTTTTGCTGTGATGTTAAAGTGAGAGTTGTTTTGAGTATGTTTGGTGGGTTGGAACATGAGTAGTTTAGTTTTGTTTGGGTTGAGTATTAATTGGGCATCGGATAACCAAGTTTCAACAGAGGAAAAGGCTTCCTGTGTGACTTTTTGCAGTTTGGGTAGGGCCTGGGCTGAGCAGATGATGGTCGAGTCATCTGCGTATTGTATGAGTGTGCCATGTGTGGTGGCAGAGGCTAGATTATTTGTGAAAACAGAGAAGAGTAGGGTTATAGCCTATGAGTTATAGCTTCACCTCGGGCTTTGTGCCCACTGAATGGCACACAATGATGGTTATCCCACTCCATAAAGGGGTAGCCACCACGGACCTGGGAATTACTGTCCTATTAGTCTAACGAGCCTTGTCTTCAAGGACATGGAACATATCATCATGGAACTTATAAACAAAGACACTGGTAATCTCCAAACTCTGGACCCCACCCAGTTTGGGTTTGTAAAAGGCAGATCATGTCTCCTAAGCCTGATAGACTTCTTTGAAGCAGTCACCAAAGTTGTAGACGAGGGTAAGGTGGTTCACACAGCCTATCTAGCTCTCGCCAAGGATTTTGACACCACCCCCCACTCTGAAATTATAGATAAACTCACTAAACTAGGTATAAATCCCTATGTCACAAGATGGGTTGCCAACTGGCTAACTGACAGAACCCACACTGTGAAAGTAGCAGACTCCAAATCCGACTTCAGACCAGTGACAAGTGGAGTACCACAGGGTTCAGTCCTGGGTCCTCTCATGTTTGGTATCTACTTTTCTGAAGTACAGGCTAACACAGAAGGTCTTTGGCTAAAGAAGTTCACAGATGACTGCAAACTAGGAGCCATAATAGAAACTGCTAATGATGTGGACATCCTACTAAATGGCCTCACTGAGACAGATGCCTGGTGTCAAAGCCATAGCCTTAAGCTCAATGCCAAAAAGTGCATTGTCATCCCCTTTGGTAAAAACTCTGTACCCATGAGCTACCACATAGGTGGTAGTCTACTTAACACTGAAAGTGTGATAAGAGACCTTGGGACACAGGTGGACAGTAGTCACTCCTTTGATAATCACATCGCCACAATAGTCAGGAAATCCTTCTACATGGCACATCTCATTGCAAAAGGTTTCTCATCCAGGAAAAAAGAGGTCATTGTTCCCCACTACTCATCACTCATTAGACCCATTATAGAGTACGTCGCCCCCTTTTGGTATGTACCTCACAAGACATCTACAACAACTGGAAAGGCAGCAGAAATACATCACAAAGAGGATTAACAGTCTCAAACAGATGCCCTACGCAGACCATCTCAAAAAACTCTAGCTTTACTCTGTTGCATATCGGCTACTCAGAGACGATCTCTGCCTAACATACAAAGCTATGTCAAACCCAGAACTGTTGGACATGCTCCACTTAAAGAAATCGTAATCCCTCCGAGCTACATGCTCTAGGGACCTAAACCTTGTCACCACAATAAATATGTTGGAGGGATAGATTCCTGTCCCAGAGACTTCCCATACTCTGGAACAAACTACCTACCTATCTATATCAAACAAAGCTCCTCATTAGCACTCTTCAAGAAAAATCTTGATGATTGGATGGGAAATAGGAAATTCACCCCAGGGATCACTTCTGTGGCTCTGCTCGACAGGGGCACAGGAAAATACACTTTTTGGGTGGCAAAAGCCAGGGTACCTTTTTGACTAGGCTAATATAGGCCCTCGGGCCAATAGCCATGTAAATACCTATGAACCTATGAACCGATGTTGCAGTTGGTAACATGCAAAATGATTTCAGTTCCTTGCTGCAAAGATGTTTGTGTGGCAAAGAGGGTTAAGGCACCCTTCTTGTGTTTTGAAGCTTCATTGGAGTGAAAGTTCAAATCAGGATTCATACTTCTCAGCTACCCAGATTTTCACAGAATATCCAGATTTTTTGCTTCTTATTTTTTGTTTGTTCCTTATAAAATCTGTGTTTTTCCTGGATTTTTGTGGCAAGTCAGGGAGGATTGAATTCATTAAATAATGGCAGACATTTGAGTTTCAGACTTTAAATACTTCAGAAAATGCATGGCAACACCAGATCTTTCATTCTAGTAACCTCCTAAGTTTATAAGAGCAATATTTAAAATTTGTCCTTATTTTTGGGCTTTGTTCCCCTCTTATTTTTGGCTATGTCCAGATGTTTTGAGATTTGAGGTTGAGAACCATGCCAGATCTATGTCGAAATATCTCATGTGAACCAACATTTTTTAGTGTGTATATCATAGATAGCATTTATTCATTTCAACAACTTGTCCCTTTTTTCTTTTCTTTCTTGTTTGTATTTATTTATTTATTTTTTGTGGGGGTGTTTGCGTGCCGTGCCGCTTAACACAATCATGGGGAATGGAGGAAAATGAATGTCAGGTTTGGTTGTGCTTATCTCGTTTGTCCAAAGCAAGGTAGTGTGCAAACTGGACAACTGGCCTACCCAGGTAGCACACCGGACAACTACAGACAGGATCCAGACAGCCAATAATTGAAACTGGATACATTCAATTAATTCTGTGAGGCACTGTGCAAACCTCTTAAGAGGTGTTGCAAGGTGGTTAACACAGAGATCTTAAGAATGATTAGTAAATTAGGGAATGTCATATAACTAGTCTAGTGGTAGCAGGTGTAAGTGTAGGGCTGGAGTACAGATGGTCCTGGGTTCTAGTACAGGGTGTGCAACCATTTTTGTTACTATTGCGACAGTGCAGTTTATAGCAATGAATTGGAAAACATTCTTGTGGCAACAGGTGCAAGTGCAGGACTGCCATACACACGGTACTGGGTTTTAATACAGCATATTACATATGCTTTTACTGTTGTTTCACTTCCCATTGTATTCACTTCACTTATAACACTTTAGATAGTGAAGCTGATATGATTTATATGTATAAGGGATGAGTCACAGTATTGTATTTTCAGATGTATGGCTGAGGGCATACTGTGTACTACAGTTCTGTTAAGTATAATTCTGCTATCTAGACTTGCACAGACTTCACAATTACCTAAGACACATACATAACTGGATCTGTATGCAGTAACCTTGTCTGGTCACACATACATGCATGCATAACAGCTCATATTGTTACCTCCATTTATGTTTGATTCCTGACTATGTCTGAGCAGCACTTCTTCTGTGGCAAAGATGGAAAGTCAACACTGTGGAAGAAAATTTTTGTCCCTATTGCCTAGGTTTAAATACCACACTGTAAAGATCAATTTTATCAGTGTATAAAGTTAAAAGCAAATGTGTCAGGTCATTAGCTTTATGCCCCCAGTGGGTGTCTGCAAACCTAACTCACCTAACAGTTACCTTCCAATTTCCAATATATATTTCCAGGCTATCAGTATGATACCCCTCAGACTATGGCCAAGTGTCAGGTTAACCTTCCAATTGCAATTATTTAATTCCTCGCTTCTTGGCACTGCTGCTCTCCAGTTATTGTGCAAACACTTTGCTCAGATTTGTGCACTAACAGTAAACGTGATAACTGGAATTGGTGGGAAAGCTTCAGTCTCTATTTCTGTAGTTTGGCTGGTAGACATGGTCATCTTTAGAGGGGAAGGTACCAGATTTAGGGCACAGAGGTTGTGTGACCAGGACTCCAGGATATTTATTGGACTCCTAGTAAAGCACCACAGCCAAAGGCTTCTGCAGGGGTACTATTCTGGCTCCCAATACAAGTCTGAGGAGTGGAATAGTTTGGTCCAGGCTGTATCCAGTGCCACTGGTATCCCATCCACTGCAAAGCAATGTAGGCATCATTTTAATAACCTACACAGGAGGAAAAGGGATACTCTCAACTGTTGATTAGAGGAATTTGAGATTGTGGAAATCCCACAGCTGTGTTACTATTAAATTAAGAGAATACTTATAAGACGTAGAAAGCTAAATATAGGTAAGACTAGTATAAATAATGCTTTTCTGTTCTTTTCTGTTCCTTTCCCAGCTGTCAATGAGCATGAGTTCAATTGGCAAGCTCATGTTGCCCGATTGCAGCAGCTGAGGGTACAAAGTGCTATGTATGCAGCAGAAGAGAATTGTTATTGTAGCATTAAAAGTTAAAGATAATGTTTTTAGCATTTTATAGAGATGTATCAAATGGAGCATGCATATCCCAACTCTAAAAGCAGGTATGCATGCATTAGTCTGTAGCACAAACCAATTATAAGATATTAGACTGTAGTCAGAGGTTGTGGGTTCAAATATCACAATTCACAACTATACAATACTATGTTTTCTTCAGTAACATTTACATTAAATTAAAAACTGTATACCGGTAGAACAAATGCCCTGCTGTAAACTGTAATCTGTATAACTGGAATATGCACATTTCAAGGATTACTTTCAGCAATCTGTAGTATACTGTGTATCTGTTAGGATGTACACTTAAATATAATACTTCGGATAAACGAGTTATATAATTGTATTAAGGCATTGTATGTCACATATGATGGTACGAATTATATCTTTTCTCTCTCACCCCAACCCTTACCTCTCTTTTTTACTTTCTATGTGTCATCAAAATTTCTTCATGTCATCTATGTGTACCACATCACTAAATGCTACACAGAACAGCAAGATAGGCCAACCCCAGTGGATCAGCCTGCCCCTGCTCCACCGGCTCCAGCACGATGCCCAATGGAGCCAACCTGGCAGCACTGCCTCTGCTGCCCCTGCACTACCTGTACCTTCAGGTTGTAGTGCCTCAGAAGGTAGTGCAGTGGTAGCATCTGGGAGAAGTGACAGAGGTGGTGATTTCATCACCCACAGAGAGTAGTCTAGAATAGTGCACCCACACAATTGATGTATTGCTACACCAGTTGGAAAGGCTGCTCTCCCTCATGGTCCATATGCATGAGAAGGAGACGTCAAGCATTCTACCCACTAGCAGAGTAAAGTGACAGTGATGACAGTCCAGTGGGCAAGGGCTCAGCTCTCACTGTCTCCTAGCTTGATGAGCATAAGCCTGCATTATCCCCTCCCTCATCCCAATCATGGTGTCCCACAAGCTTTTGTGTCCATCACTGTCCCTGTCTCTTGTCTTGTTTGTCTTGTATGTTTGCAATTGCTTCTTCACCTACTCAACTTACTTGACCTAGACATACCTACACCAGTTCACCAACATTCCTCTCTTTTTGAAATGAAAAAAAAATTGGCACCTGTTACACACAAACACACGCACACACACACACACACACACACACACACACACACACACACACACACACACACACACACACACACGCACACACACGCACACAGACACACACACACACACACACACACACACACAAAACAATACATAGCTCTCCATTTTGCACACGTCTTCTTGACACACTTGATTCAGTCCAATTGGCTATACAACATGATTGCATTGTTGTCACCCCTCTTTGTGGAGGTCACAGTCCAAATTAAGTTAATATTCTACACATATTTTCAGTTTACACTGTTAAAGAAATGGATAGATGTGGTTCTTTCCTACCTCCCTCCTGCACATTCCTGCCATTCTTTCTCTTTGTTCTTCCCCCTGCTTGCTCCCCTTTTCACCATTTTCCTATCTACCCAATTTTAACACCTTTAATCTAGTCAAAAAATAGAATCACACACAACACGCATTAGTGCAGAAAAAGCAATGGATCCCTTCACATTTTGGGCTCTATGTTTGCATGAAGGCGTGTATCCAGTGACGGTGAGCAGTGACAAAATGCTGTGGTTACCTCAGCACAATGCCACTGAATGCCACTGCACAATGCCAACACATGTATTATAAAGAATTCATGTCAATGCATTATCAATGTTTATTTAAAAGTACTTAAAAGTATTAGATACACCTGGATTTGAACCCAGTGCTATCTGGGCTCAAAAAGAAATGTGTTAATGCATTTACACCTGCTGATACAGAGTTAGTTAAGCATCAGGTGTGTTTCATAAACTCAGTACTTACTCTCAGACTTTTTAGCAATGCAGCTGTCATTTGAGCACTGCTTAACTATGTGCAAACACAGAAAGTAATGTAAATATGTATCTCGCATGCACAAACACGTTGCCAACCTTCACGCAAATCTACTGCTCTCTCCGTATTGGAAAAGTAAATATTATTATGTTTTACTGGTGTTTACTGTGCATTTCCTGTCTATGACATGAAATTACATGTGGAAACGCAACAAACTGAAGGTCCTATCTAACAGTATGTCACATGTTTA
The DNA here is from genome assembly GCF_019279795.1 of Protopterus annectens. Classification (NCBI taxonomy): domain Eukaryota; kingdom Metazoa; phylum Chordata; order Ceratodontiformes; family Protopteridae; genus Protopterus; species Protopterus annectens. The sequence continues at coordinate 1,257,045,671 of NC_056729.1, forward strand.
CAATACAGCCATGTATTGTCTCACCCCAAGCACTGCAATCCTGGTGTCTCAGTACTTTTCCCACACATACATCACCTACACTACAGAAATTAATATCAAATGTTGTGTGATATGGAATGCACATCGATCTGGTAACAATAAGCCTAGAAAGCCTTAACTGCAAGGCTAGGGAATGAATCAGTATGGACCTTATCCACAGGGATGTGACCTTCAACACACTTGGCCCAAACCATTTTGCTTTTGTCAAGGGTAGGTCTTACTTATTAAACCTAGTGGACTTCCTTGATATTGACCCCAAAGAACTGGATGAGGGATAACAGGGCATTCCACCTATGATGAGCTATCCAGGGTATTTGACACTATCTCCCATTCAGGTGTCATAGAGAAGATCCCCTGTCTGGGAATTAACCCATACATTACTAGATGGATAGCCAAGTGGCTCACCAACAGAACACATACTGTCAAAGTTGGGCAGGGCCCCTCCACCACTATACCACTTATCAGTGAAATAAAACAAGGATCTCTACTGGACCCTCAACTGTTTGGAAGCTATTTCTCTGAAGTACAGGCAAAGGTAGATGGCCTGTGGCTTAACAAGTTTGCAGAAGACTGTCAACTGGACTCAGTCATATAGAGTCCCCCAACAATGTTAACATATTACAGAAAAGGCTGACACAGACAAATGATTGGTGCCAATCTCATGGACTAAACCTTAAAGCAAAAAATGCCTCATTGTCCCATTTGGCAATGAAGTACCCCTGCTAATTATGATATACATAGCACCCCCCCAAGCTCAAACACAGTGTTGTGAGACTTGGGAACACATGTAGATAGCAATCTATACTTCAATCACTATGTGTCCATAATGGTGAGACACACATTCTACATTGTACCTCATTAATAAGGCCATCACATCCAAGACCAGGGATGTCATAGTTCTGCTGTACTCTACCTTTATCAGACCACTAATTGATTGCAATTCTCCATTATGTCTATACCTCACCAGACACCTGCAGCAACTGGAGAAAACACAGAGGTCTGTGACCAGGAGATTCCAGGACCTCCAAAGCATGACATACATGGAAAGACTGAAAGACTTGTCACTGTACTCAGTATCATACAGGCTGCTGAGAGGTGTTCTATGCCTGGCCTACAGAGTGGTCTTAGACCCTGCCATACTGGAAATGCTGGACATCTGCAAAGCAAATGGGACAAAAATAACTTGCTCCCGGGATCTCAACCTAGCCTGTGACATAAACAGAACATGCTGGGGAGACAAATATATCTCCCAGCGATTGCCACTCCTCTGTAATAGGCCCCCAATGCATGTGATACAGAGTTCCGCAATGACCCTAATCAAGCGCAACTTTCACAATTGGATGGGTGATTGTGAATTCACTTTTTTTAATTTCTCCAAATTTTTAGGTTTCTATACCATGATGAGAGTGGACCCCATTACTTAGTCAAAGTATGATTAAAGTTCATAAAATTAGTATTGCTTCAATCTTTGATGTCAGCCAGAAGTGCGCTTCACAGCAGCTGCAATGTGCCCAGTAATGACTCCTGCAATTCGTATGGAGTTACATGTATTGGTAACATATCTAAATACAATTGTACGTTCTTTTTTATAAGACCCGTTGCTCCTACTACTATTGGAACTGTCTGGGTGTCTTTCTTCCTTATTGCTCTCATTTCTGCCTCGACATCCTGATACTTTATGACTTTGTATCTCTCTGTACACAAGGCACTGTAGTCACTGGGTGTAGCGATTTCAATGATTAATGATACTTTTGTCTTATTTTCATGGACCACTATATCTGGTTTTCTCGCATCTATCCTTTGAATTGTTGGTAATGGGTGATCCCATGTGATGTAGACTTCATTATTTTCTATGATGCTTTGTGGCTCATGTTTCCAGTGTTTTTCAGCTGCTTCAATATTATAAAGTTTGCACAATCCCCAGTGCAACAGTCTTGCCTCATTATTATGTCTTTCCGTATACAGTCTTTCTGCTATTAGTATATCACAACCTGCAACAAGGTGTGCAACTGTTTCCAATTCTGGTTTACAAAACCTACATCTGTCTGTATCTCCGGCATGTGCAATGGACTTTGTAAGCCAACGTGTACGTAGCCCACTCTCTTGGGCCACCAATATTAACCTTTCATCTTTCAGTTTAAATTTGCCTGTCCTTAACCATTCCTGCATTCAATCCTGATCAAAATGAAGCTTTTCCAGGAGTTTTCTATACTTGTAACTGTATTTATGCATTTTCCACATGTTTTGTCTTCTAATCTGATCCTTCGCCCTATATTATTTGTTTTGTTTTTTGATACATTCAGTTGCTGCCCGATTTTTTATCTACTTCTGGTTTGATTTCCATTCCCATTTGATGCTGATATACTTCTACTAGACTAAAAAGGGAAGTCATCGTAGATTTTATTTTCCTCATGTTTCAAAATTTTCACTATGTTTGGGTCTTGTGAGGTCAGCAGATATAAATGCAGTCTCAAGATTGCAGATCTGTGCGTGTAATCAGTTTCAAGGAGGCCCATACCTCCTTTGGAATGGTGAATATGTAATCTTGGTATGCACTGATTTTTATAAATCATTTGGTGAGCATGAAGCATCCTTCTTGTTTTCCTGTCTAATCTATCCAACATGTTTGAGGCCAGTCAATCACTCCAAAACTGTAAGTTAGCACAAAAAGAGCAAATTTCTTTATAACTTGGATTTTGTTCCTAGATGTCAACTCTGTTTTCAGGGTTAATTTAAATCTTCTAAAATATTCCTTACTAAGTTTTGTTCATGTGTTATTGTTAATCCTTCATCACTTCCTAATTATTTATACTCTCCCTCTTACTCAAGATCTTTTATATCACATTCTTACCCAAACTGATGTTTTCTTGGTTCTGCAGTTTTCCTGCTTTAAAGGTTGCTTTTGCACATTTATTAAGACCAAATAACATTCTTATATAATCTGAGAAAGTTTTGACCGCTTGCAGCTGTGCTTTCAGTTTCTCATCTGATGAGCTATACAGTTCTAAACCATCAGCAAAGAGAAGATGAGAAGTCTTTACACTTCGTTGCTTTCTGGGAGCCAAATTATAGCCATGGCCTAATCTGTTAAGAAGACAGCTTAATGGCTTAAGGACAAAGCAAAATAGCAACAGTGACAGAGAGTCAGCCTGGAATATCCCCCTTTGGATGTTTATCCCTGAAATAATAATTTTCTCTGTATCATGGCTTAACTGCAAAGGGGTTTGCCACTCTTTCATGGTCACTGTGATGTAGTTTATTAATGTAGGGTGTATCTTAAACATTTTAAGCATTCTTTTATCCATGAATGTGGGATACTGTCAAATCTTATTTTTGTAGTCTCTCCATGCTATACTTAGATTCTTCCCTTTTTTACAGCTCTCCACTATGACTTTATTTAACAACAAGTGATCCTTTGTTCTATATGACTTTCTTTTATTGCCATTTTGTTCTACTACCATAATTGAGTTTATTTCTGAATGACTATAAACTCTGTCGGCATCCATTCCAGTGTATAGTTTATAAATCATTGGAAGGCAAGTTATTGGTCTATAATTTTAGGGTAGCTTGAAGGTTCACTCTTAAGTAGGAGAATTATTTTTCCTGTTAGCCAGGTTGGTGTCTGGGATGTGCGTATACATAGTTCTTACTCATGGCTAAATCATCATACTAATATGTTAATACTTTTAGCCAGAAGTTAGGAACTGCATCTGGGTCTGAAGTTTTCCAACCAGAGACTTTTCTTAACTTTTTTTCAATCTCTCTGGCTGTTAGTTCATCTCATTTCATATCCTGTACCTTTGAACGTCTTATTCTTTCTTTTACTTCTGTCCATTTAGTATCTGTGTTATGTTCCACAGAATCTTCATAGATATTTCTCCAAAATCTATCTATTCCTTCTTTTTTGGGTGGTCTTTCAATTTCTTTTGCCTTGTTTCCCAGTTCACTATAGAATTTTTTTGGGTCATCAATAAATTGCTTATTTTGTACTTTTCCTTTCTATTTACCTTAATATCTTCTAAGCTTTTCTGCCTGTGCTGAGATTTTTAGTTTATTTGCAATAGTACATGATAGATCCTGATCTGTTCTGATACTGTGCATTACTTTTATCATGTCTATCTTTCTGAGTATTTTTGTTGACCTATTCCTTATTCTGTACTATTCTATCATTGAATGTCTTGTCTTAATTGCTTTCATTTTTTTCTATTCAATACTTCCATGATGGTATTCGACTTCTCTCCTTCCTTTCCCTTACAACCTCGTGTTCTTGCGATAGAATTTTATCTTAGGTTCATAGGTTCATAGGTTCATACTCGGCTATCTGCCCTAGGGCATTTATAAGCCTAGCCAGAGTGTGTTTGGCTTTCACTACCCATTTTAAATTAATTTTGCTATGCCCTTTTTCGAGGTTAGTATACTGTGCCTCTGTCTAACAGTGACACAGAAGTGATACCCGGGGTAAACCTATGATCTCCCATCCACTCATCAAGATTCTTCTTGAAGAGAGTCAATGAGGGACTCTGCCTAACCTGGACTTGGATTTTATTCCAGAGTGAAGGGAGCCTCTGGGTTGTGAGTCTGTCCCTCCAACATGTCCTATTTATTTCAGTGCTGAGGTTCAAGTCTCTCGAGCGCATAGCTCGATGGGATTTGGATTTTCTGAGGTGCAGCATGTCCATTAATTACAAGTAGGACATGGCTTTGTACATCAGGCACAGATCGCCTCTGAGCAGGCGGTATGCCACTGAGTAGAGCTGGAGTTTCTTTAACCGGGCAGCATATGGCATCTGTTTGAGCCCTTTGATCCTCTTGGTGAGGTAATTATGGGGTCTTTCCAGTTGCTGCAGGTGTCTGGTAAGGTACATCCCAAAAGGGGCATTGTACTCAATTATGGGCTTGATGAGGGATGACTAAAGAGGCACGATGACCTCCCCTGATCTAGATGTAAATCCCTTCATGATTAGGTGAGCTATATAAAATGTTTTTCTAACCACTTTGGCCACGTGGTTGTCAAATGAGAGATTGCTATAAACTTGGGTCCCCAGGTCCCTAATTACTTCTTCTGTACTTAATGGAGTAACACCTATGTGGTAATTTGTGGGCACTTTGTTTTTGCCAAAGGGGATGACTATACACTTTTTTGGCGTTTAGCTTGAGGCCATGGCTCTGGCACCAGTTGTCTGTTTCGATGAGGCCCTTTTGGAGGATGCTTGTGTCGGCTGGAGAGTCTATTATGGTGCCCAGTTTGCAGTCATCTGCGAACTTGGTCAGCCACAGTCCTTCCGTGTTGGCCTGTACCTCCAAGAAATATATACTGAACAAGAGAGGTCCCAGGACTGAGCCTTGTGGGATGCCACTTGTAACTGGTTTGGAGTCTGACATGGCCCCAGCAATTCTAACCATGTGGGTTCTGTCCTTGAGCCAGTTTGCAACCCATCTAGTGACATAGGGGTTTATATTTAAGCTGGTGAGCTTATCTATAATGCCTGAGTGGGGTATTGTATTGAAGGCTATTGCGAGGTCCAGGTAAGCTGTGTGGACCACCTTCCCCTCGTCAATGGCCTTGGTGACTGTTTCAAAGAAATCGACCAGGTTTAAGAGGCAGGATCTGACCTTAACAAAGCCGAACTGGGTAGGATCCAGTGTCTGTAGGTCCCCAATATCTTTATTTATGAGGTCCATGATGATCTTTTCCATAGCTTTGCAGACCAAGCTAGTCAGGCTTATGGGGCGATAGTTTCCAGGATCCGTTGAGGCACCACCTTTGTGGAGAGGGACCACTGTTGCTGTACGCCACTCTTTGGGTACATATCCTGTAGTAAGGCGGAGATTGAAAAGTAGTTTTATGTTTGGGTTTTGCTCTTCTTGGAGTTCATGTAGGACGCAGCCTGGGACACCGTCTGGTCCCATTGATGCTGTGTTTTTTGCTTTGGAGAGGGCGGCTCTTACCTGAGCATCTGAGATGTCAGGGGGGCAGCACTCTGCTGAGATAGATATTTGCCCTTTTGGTGGGGAGGGGTGGGAGAAGTTTGTGCTGAGCCTGTCAGCTAGGATGTTGGCAATGTCTGTGGGTTCAGTGTATTTTTTATCATTTTGGACTAATTCTGAGCATATCTGGGAATTCCCACCCAGGTTCCTAACATAACTAAAGAAAGCCTTGTGATTATCCTTAGTGTCCTGCGCAATTTTTCTCTCGAAGCTGGCCTTAGACGATTTTATGAGCACCCGTAGGTTTTTGCTAATACTGATCAGAGATGCCTTCCCTTTTTGAGATTTTGCTCTATCATGTAGTAGCTTCCTCCTTCTATTGTATAGTTTGTTTATGGCTGGGGTCCACCATACAGGACGTCTGCCTTTGGAGGATTGGGTCTTGGTTTTATTTGGGATTGCATGATCCATGCATTCCTGAAGGTGTTCATAGAATGCGTTTATAAAGGATTCTGCGGTCTGGGCCGTATTTTCCACAGGCCCGGGGGCTTTGAAGGATTCCACCTAGGTTTTGAGGAGTGTGAAATTCGCTTTAGAGAAGTTTTTCACTGTGGTTTTCTGGGCAGGGGGTGGGGACGGGATGTGAATATCCAGTGAGATTAGTTTATGGTCTGATCTTACCAGTGAGGGATACACTTCTGGTCTGGAGCATAAAGTCCCCATGTTGGTGATGAGCAGGTCTAGTATGTTTTCCCCTCTTGTCGGAGTGGTAACAAGTTGTTCTATAGCATTTGAGTTTATAAATTCTAGGAACCTTTGGGCTAGGGTGTTGGAGCTAGAGTAATGCTCCCAGTTTATGTTTGGGTAGTTGATGTTGCCCAATATAATGGTGTTTGGAGAGACCTTCATATTTTCCAGTGTTCTCAGGAAGGCCGAGTGGGGTTCATGGGTTTGGGAGGGTGGTCTGTAGCAGGCTATAAACTGGAAGGCAGTTTTACCCACTGTTAGTTGCACATGGATAGTCTCTGATGCTTCGTGCTGTGCCACCAACCTGGAGGTGTGGGTATCTTTGACGGATATTGATACTCCCCCTCCTTTTGTGGTTCAGTCCAAGTTTTGAGTCCGAAAAGCATGGTATGAGGTATAACCTGGTAGTGCTGGAGTGCTCTCGGAAGCCTTGAACCAGGTTTCTGTTACTGCACAGATATCGATGTTCTCCATGCTAAGGAGAGTTTCGAGTGCGTGCATCTTGAGGTTTAGACTTCTGGCGTTGAGTAGCATTACTCTTAGTTTCTTATCCCTTGTGATACCTATGGAGGTGGGTTTGTCTTTTGAGCCTTGCCTAAAAAAGCACTATGGGGGTAGTAAGAGCCTTTGCCAATATCCAAAAGCCCAGGGGTGACAGGTGCAAGCCATCCCTAGCGAAGCATCATGGCTTTTCGAGCATGTCATCCCAGGCTGACAGGCATTGGATCCCCTTTGAATGACATCGATACTTAAGCCAATTGTTGAAATTGATCATCTTGTCTTCATATTGTGGCATCATTCTTGGTGAGGGTAAGATGCTACTCAAGGTCAGGGTCATACCGGCATGGGCTACATGCTCAGAGAGCTCCTCTAGGTCTCTTTTCATGTAGTCCAGGGAGGTACGTCTCAGGTCATTCACACCAGAATGGACAATGACTGAGTCATATTTGTACTTGCCTTGGAGTGACCTGAGTGCTTGTGTTATGTGACGGATACTAGCACCCGACAGGCAGCTCACCATGACCTTCTCCTTGTTCAGCCTGGTGAGCGGGACGTCAGTGTGCCTGACGATAGAGTCACCTATTACAAGTGTATCAGGTGTGTTGTTTAGCGGTTGCTTGGGTGTCTGTTTTGAAAGTCTCTGCTGCTTAGGCAGATTTTTATTTAGAGCCTCCGAGTATGTTTTTGTGTCTTTATGTGTTTGGTTTGCTGTCGTGGTAGGTCTATGTGAGACTGGAATTGTAGTGAGTGTAGTTTCCTTCTCCTCCTGACTGGTTACGCCAGTACTGAGTTGAGAGAGCTTAGCCTCCAGTTTGGCTATATGGTTGCATCTCTCACATGTGTTGGAATTTGTTGGGAGGAGGAGAAGGTTGTCTGTTTACATGAGGCAGTTGTAACATTGCCTCAAGATTCCCAGATTCACCAGCTGGACCATAGAGGAGATTGACAACTGACCTTTAGAATAGTATTAGGAATTCCTTATAATTGAAAAAAAGGGCCAATGGGGAACAAGGTACTCAAGGGGAGTTTGTGAGGGTGTAGTGCATTTAATTTTTTAGTGCTGACTTATATAATTGCTTTAGTGAGCAAGTGCCAGGTAACTTAAATGCAATGTGTTACAGGTAACTTAAATGCAAAAACAACAAACAGTAACTTTCTTTCAAGTGAAACAAGGAAATAAGTACAGTAAGCAATGCAGATATCACTAGGGATCCACAGAAGCGCTGAAAAGCTGCGTTTTAGGTGGAATTAGCATTTCAGGGAAATAAGCAAACAAACAACAAGCATACAAACAAAGCTAGATTCAGCAGGCCTGGATCTTGTCTATGCTACAGCAAACAAGGTGTACCAATTTCAGTAAGAAACAGTTCAAATATGCAGGCACTATAAGCCTTTAACCAGAAATTCCCAGCTCAGAAGGGCAGAGTCCTGCCTCTCCTCCCACAAGAGTGCAGACCATGAACCTTCTTAATGTAAAATAACTGGCCTGAGGCCCAAGTGCTTAAACCAGAACTAATACACTTTTAGAATAAGAGACACTGAGCCCTCAGTCAGCAGTTCCCAACTTAGAAGGATGTAAGCTACCTGTCCTGCCACCACAGTGCAGGCCACAAACCTTTCTAATGTAAAAGAACTGGTCTGAAGCCCAAGTGCTTAATCCAAAAGACTTAGAATGATAACTACACTTTAATCAAGTTACTACCAAGCAGTAATAAATACAATTGAATACTTTAAAGAATGGCTGGATTAGTGCTCAAGTTATACAAACAAAGCTAGATTCAGCAGGCCTGGATCTAGTCTATGCTACAGCAAACAAGGTGCACCAATTTCAGTAAGAAGCAGTTCAAATATGCAGGCACTATAAGCCTTTAACCAGAAATTCCCAGCTCAGAAGTGCAGAGTCCAGCCTCTCCTCCCACAAGAGTGCAGACCACAAACCCTCTTAATGTAAAATAACTGGCCTGAAGCCCAAGTGCTTAAACCAGAATTAATACACTTTTAGAATAACAGACACTGAGCCCTCAATCAGCAGTTCCCAACTTAGAAGGATGTAAGCTACCTGTTCTGCCACTACAGTGCAGACCACAAACTTTCTTAATGTAAAACAACTGGTCTGAAACCCAAGTGCTTAAACTAAAAGGCTTAGAATCAGTTACACCAAGCAGTAATAAATACAACTGAGTACTTTTAAGATGACGCAAAAGCAAAATAAAGTAGGAAGCAACACAAATACAGTAAAAGGAGATAAAAAAAAATTAAGTGGAAAGAGAGAAAGGAAAGAGAGAAAGGAGTAGCAGAAACTAAGCTGATTGGCCTTCTCAAATATTCTCCCTGTACTGGGTAGAATGAGGTAATGTCACTAGACTGGGAGGAGGGTTCCCAGATCAAATTTACACTAGGGGCGGGCAACTGCAAAGCCACCAACTATAAAAACACTATACCAACAGGGAGGGAGGGTGGCAAATAAACTGCAGAAATGTTTCTCACAGCTGAAAAGCAGCAGTGAGCATTTAAATGAAAGTTTTAAACAGCTAAAGGAGCCTCTAGGTAAAAGAGTTTAACTGCAACAAGTTATCAGAAACAAACAACCCGACAGATGCTTAATAAAAGTGGACAATTTCCAGTTAATACCTCACACACAGTGAAACTAGCTAGAAAAATACACAGTACACAAAGTGCTACAAATAAAGAAATAAAAAACAAAATAAACAAAAAACAGGATACTTAATGTTATATATTATAGCTCCGAGTTTCCTCAGCGTCCTCCTTCGATCAGCTCAGTGTGAAATCTGTTATTAATTTAGCTGCACAGTAATATATCCTGTTTACTACTGGTACATCTTATGGAACTCTATTGACTGTCCTAATTACTGTATTCATTTGTTTTATCAAACTTCTAACTTTTTGGATTTTATTAACCTTCTGCAGTCTTTCATTGATCTCAATATGTCTATCTATGTCTATTAAATCAAACAACTCTTCTCTTACCTCATTTTCTTCTAAACAGAGGGCTAATTTTTTGTTCTACATTTCCTGCAGGCATTCTATAGAATGTTCTATAGCATCTTCCTGTGGTACATTCTCTTCAATTTCATCCTATGTCATTCTTTGCTTTGTTATATGGGAACTCACTGGCTTATCACTCTTCAACACTGACTGCATCAGAGTTTCCACAGTTTCCTGTTCTTTCCCTTGTTGTCCAGCTTCAAATGAACATTTACGCTGGTTTCCTGTGTAACGTCCCAAAATGCCTCCATATGGCAAATGACCAGTCACTTCCCCTTCCACTGGTTTCTCCTTAATTTGGATGTCCCTTGCTTTATCCTGTTGTGGTGTTTTCTTAGATTTTTCTAAAGTGAATCCTTTACATCGCAGGTACTCCATATCCTCAGTTCTATTTCTTTAACTTCTCCATTACTAATCTTCTTTTCTACTTTTCCGCTTTGTGTTCTTATATTTTGTATTGTAAAGTTTTCCATGTCTGAGTTCCTTTGGCTGTATTTCTCATTAAATATCATTGGTGCTGCTCTTTTTGTATTGAATAGTTTTTCTTTCTTCTTTGCCTAAATATTACACCATATAAAATCTCTTTTTCTTTCCCATGTCCATATTTCGTCTTCAGATGTCTCCTGATCTTCCTGTTTCTCCTTACGTTAGAGACTTGTTCCATCATGCTGTGATGTAACCTGTGTTAGACCTTCTTCATCAAGTATTTTACCTTGCAGGCATTCCATAATTTCAACTTCTAGTTTTTTTTTAACTTCTAGTGTACTAGTCTTCTTTTCTGCATTCTGTCTTTGTGGTATTATTTTTTTTATTGTGAAATATTCCATATCTGGATGCCTTTGCCTCTATTTGTCTTCAAATAGCTTTGGGGCTGCCTTTTTAATATTGGTTAATTTGGCTTTCAACTTTGCATAAATATTGCACCATATCAAATCTTTCTTTCTTTCCCATGTCCATATTTCTTTTTTATACCTTTCAAAAATCTTTAGGTTTTGTTGTTTATATTTTCGCAGTTCTTCAGATGCTTCTTTTTCCAAGCATATCAAAGTTTCTTAGTCTGTATAATGTTTTTCACAAATCTGTTGTATTAATGAACACAATTTTTTTACTTGAAGCTTCTGACAGTTTCTCTTGTGGAAGTATTTTACTTTCCTCTAATTTCTCTCAATCCTTTTGTATATGTTGTGTCTGGAAATTTTGGGCTTTTTGCATAATTGGAACAATACATATTTTTTTTATCCTTAATAGTCCACTCTAGTGTCTTTATGGCTCTTCTTTAGCCTATCAGTTTTTGTGATTTTTGTGGACTGCTACCGCCTTCTACAATGGAGAGGCCATCCTCCCCCTGGGCCAGGCCTGGTCCTATTGTAGGAATGTTTCTGTATTTTAAGGATTTTGCATTGTCATTTTTTCCAGTCCTGGCACCAGTGTGCCTACCAGGACTGGACACTTTGTTATCCTTCTTCATGTGCACCCAGCTATCTTTTGTAATTTTTGACCTACTTCTGTCCATGATATATGCTATGTAAAATACAGTCTATATATCAGTGCCATCTTGGTGAGATTTTGTGAAAAGAAAAACAGGGTCCACCTTGTGAAGGTACTCACCAAGACTTGAGGATGAATTAAATGTCAGCAATACTATTCTCCATTGCATACTGACTTATCATCTCTCCATTTAGACCCCTCTCTCCATTCGGACCACTAGGGTGGCACCTATGTCTCTCATGGACAGGGCCTGTTGGTGTTGATTACAAAATTGCTCTGCTAACATTGATCATCTAACTATGCTCAATAAGGGTACTTATGTTTTTACATGGCTAGGCTTGCAAATGCCATCCTATAAACCTATGAAGCTATGAACCTATGCAGGCCTCTCAGCATCTTCTCTCCAATATGCCCTGCTGATGTCATCCACTATGAGTTGGCCTGCAGTCTTAGACAAATCAGACTTGTACCATGGCACTTGTGTACAGTTCTGAGTTCTGCAATCTCTGTACTTAGGTAGGGGTTCTAATCTCACTGCAGTTACTGTGTGTGTTTGTGCTCTTGGTTGACATTGCAGAGAGCCTTTTACACCAGCATGTGTGACACTGTTGTTGCCATATTCTCCTCAACAGACACTGCTGATGTTATCAGGTATAAAGTGTTGTGTGAGACACTCCAATTCAGACTTGAGCTGTGGCATTTGCTTTAAATAGAGAGGTCTATAGTCTGTGTATTTAGATAGCTAGTAGTTTTATTCTCACTGCAGTCAACTGTATGTGTGTGTATACTCTTGCTTGACATTAAATGAGAGCCTTTTTAGACCATGTGAGACACTGTTATTACCATATTCTCTTCAACAGACACTGCTGATGTCATCAGCTATATCTGATTTGTAGATATGCACTATTCTCACCAGGGCAGGGTCTGAGACTGGCCTGGAGTCTAGACAGAAGTCATATCATCCTATATGATACAGATTATAGTGACATGGCTTTCAGCTGCTCCACATACATCATGGCATGGTTTATAGGCACTGTGTTTTCTTGATGAGAAACCCCTGTGATCTCTCTAGCAGCTGCATGTGTTTGGTGAGGTACATGCAAAACAGAACATTATACTCTATTAGTACTCTAATGAGGTTCAAGTACAGTGCTGTCATAAAGTCATAAAATCAGAATATGATGGCATGACTTATAATGTGCAGAACATAGGCTTTCAATACCATTGTGGACACTTGGTGGTCGAAGTTCAGATTGCTATCTACATGTGTTCCCAGTGCTCGCATCACAGGACTGTTGTCAGTGCTGTAATTAGCATAGAATTCTCTTTTTCAGAAGGACAAAATAAAGACACATTTCTGCATTTATTTGTAGATCATGTGGTTTTGTCATCAATCATTTGTCTGTGTCAGCTCCTGCTGTACTATGTTATCATCATTGGTAGCCTCAATGATTGTACCCAATATGCAAGAATCAGGAAAGTTGGTAAGCCAAAGGCCATATACTTTATCCTGAACTCTCACAAAATAGATTCCAAGTAGTAAAGGGCCAAGCACAGATCCCTGGGATATGCCAATGGTGCCAGCTCTACTGGTACAAGTCAATTCACCAACTTTCACAGTATGTGTTCTGTCACTGAGCCAGTTGGTTACCCATCTAATGATGTAAGGGTTAATCCCCAGCTGGGAGAGTTTCTCAATGATACCTGCATGGGGAGGTTGTGTCAAAACCCTAGGCCAGATCAAGATAGGGAGTATGCACTGCCTTACCTTCATCCAGGCATATCGCACAGAATCAGTGGGCTGTGACAATATCACAGATTGCCTATGGTACGACTCAGCATATACACCTTCCTGATACAATTGAATACACACTTCAACACACCTTCTACATGGGCTATGTTCCCATAGAAGGGTGTACATCAACATGCATCCATCTGAGTTGGGGGGTGGGGCAGCACCTGATGCATTCATGTATAGATACATCCTGACACTCCTCAACTGTGAGGTAGACCAACATGTCATTATGGACCTTTCCTAAATGGACACTAGCAATATCATGGCTGCGTGCAACAGACCTGTGTGAGTTGTTAATGCTACATCATGTCTGTTATATCTGATAGATGTCCTCAAAGAGGTCATTGAGGGCATGCATGATGACAACACTATCATCTTGTGGAACTTGACCAAGTCAAGGCATTTGACACAAATGCACACTAAGGTATTCAATCAACACTGTCAGATGTGGCCATAAAGAGATATGTATCACATATATGGCATCTCACTGTGTTGAAATATGTAAAGTGACATATATCTCAGGTCCAGTGACCAGGTCCATACATCAGGGCTGTCTGCTAGGCCCTTTTCTGTTCATCATTTGTGATGGATATTATAGATGACATACACATCCTGCATCCAAACAGCTGCTCAAATAACTACAGATTGTGGGTAATCATTGACTTCAAACTGTGATATTAGCATTATACAGACAGTATCAACACACACCAAAGATTTATGCCACAGCCATGACAATACCTGCAATGACAAGAAAACATGGGGGGATTTGTTACTTCAGGAAAACAAACACACAGCTCAGGTATAATATGAACATCACACTCTATAATTAGACCAATAGATATGTGTCCTGTGTCCTGGGGTAGATGATAAGTGGAACATCCACCAGCATGTGGTCACAGTGCTGACTACTCCCTTGTATGTAACATAAGTATTGAGTATGTGAAGGACATCCACATCAGAGACCATAATACCTCTATAGTTCCCAGCCTTCATCACATCAATGTCTGAGTCTTCTTCATATACCTCCCTACACATCTTACACTGATGTGTAATTGAAGTGTACCACCTTTGTCACAGTGAGCTATCACACATCTTACTGGCCATACCTATTGTGGAACCCCCATCAAGGATGTATGTGTGCATGTGTACTACCTCTTCTGGTGATGCACACAGTACATACATAGGTGTTTCACAAAATTAATGGCATGGATAACAATTGTAACAGTGTGGATTGTACAATATGTATATATATATATATATATATATATATATATATATATATATATATATATATATATATATTACTACTAGGCTAACTGCCCTTGTGGGCAAATTTAAGCCTAGCCAATTACCTCATGTAAGAACCAAACCCTACACCTTGTGTCTGTAAGGCAAACAACTTAACCATTACACCAACCTCCCATCCCAATGGTATCTGAAACCACAAATTTAGTTACTGGAATCGAATCTGTTATTCTTCATTACACCTGCCCCAATTTTCTTATCGTGCACTAGCATAATGGTTCCACTGGGGATCAAACCTAGGACCTTCTGCATGTGAAGCAGACATGATAACCACTACACTACAGAGCCTGCTCAAAGGAATCACATTCTCCCTGTCAGGGAATTGAAGCCTGGTGTCCCGCGTGACAGGCAGGGATGCTCACTACTATACTAACGAGGAAGATACAGTATATATCTATCTATATCTATATATATATATATATATATATATATATATATATATATTTATATATATATATATAATATATAGATATATATATATATATATATATATATATATATATATGTGTGTGTGTGTGTGTGTGTGTGTATACATTGATGCCATGCCCACCAGTCAACTAGCCTGTATTGCTTATAATGGCACATACAGGTATAGCAGTGTCCCTCCTAACACTCCAGCAGATGTTACAGTACCAGGCAGTGTACATGGTTACCCTCATAGACTGTGGACGTATCATAGTAGTTGTACAAGTGTGTTTGTGCAGCATCATCTCTGATCAGTCTAAATCACATATGCTATGTCAGAGGCATGGGATTACTGGTGGCATTATTCTGACACTGTCCATGATTGTTGTTGGTTCTTTTAATGTTTTCCATGATCCTTTATCTGTGTCTCACTTGCTGGAGATCTCTGCTGAGATTATACTCATATTCAGGCAAATCAGTTTGCACAACTTCACAATATGTACCCTACCCCAATTGTATGTCAGATCCCTGATAGATGTCCTCTGCATTATTCATATAATGATGCTTATCTCACACAGACATCCTCCCCAGTGTATGTCAGTTCGCATGTCAGTCACATAATACACATTTTCACTTTGCAGTCCCTACTGTACCATATTGATATATGATTGGTGTTGCTGCTACAACCATCTTCCATTGACATGCCCTAATCTGCTGTACATTTGATTGCTTCACCTGTCCTCTTTCCCTGTGTTCATTCCTACAAGTCATCTTTGTGGCTATATTTAATACACACTCTTCCCCTGAGTGTTTATTTTACATGACAGTCCATGTACTATTACATATCATTTACACAACTTTAGTACAGCATGCTAGGTATGCAATATCACAATACTCTTTGTTGTATATACATTGTCCTCTACTATGTTTGGCCATATACTTAACATTCATACCTCTCAACTCCAGATTTTCACAGAATGTCCAGATGTGTTCCTTATCAAATTTGTGGCTTTCTGACATATAACTGGGATGATCTCAGGACTGATGTGACTCAATATTACAGACATTTCAGCTTCATACATCTTAACACAAATCCCTGGTTATTCTAGCACATTTCTCTAGAGCAGATATGTAGAATATGTCCCTATTTCTGGGTCATTGCCCCCCCCCCCATTATGTTGACCTTTGTCTAGATGTCTTGGACTAAAAGATTGAGAGATATCTCTGAAGCCCTGGTGATCACTGTGGCATTCTCCATAAAACTGCGGATTGTCAGTGCTCTGATTTAAATAGAAGTGGTATCCATGTTCACATACATGGTTTCTTGGTCGGCAACAGTGTTGCCAGTCATGAAGCCTCGGTTAAATGGGGTGCGTGGCATAAATATGCAATGCACGCTGCAGTCTTCTCACCACTGCAAAGCCTACCTGAAGTTTATTGAATCCTGGGATTTTATTTAGATAATGCATTGCTGTTAAAATACTATTGCAATTTTATTTGAGTTCATAATTGTTTAGCCATTATCCCAGGCTATGCCTGAAAAGGGGCCTTGGATAAATGTACAAACATATTTAAAAAATTTAAACTACAATAAATTAAAAGAAAATAAAAATATATACCTTTGTCACTACATTTAATTTTTTTCCATCCTTTTTTCCCCCTTTTTTTTTTTTTTAGAAAAGGTACATTTGCAAGTAAAGTCTCCACTGATTGTTAAATAAATAAGATATAGGGCCGGATTCATGAAGGCTTGCTAGACTAGAGTAAGACTCCATGCAGCCAACATGTCTGCCGAGCGATGGAACAGCCGGCAGGGGCATGCAAGAGAGCTTCTAAAACGACTCTTACATGGACAGGGTTAGATTATGCAAATTACCTCATTTGCTGCTGAAAGCTATGCAAATGAGGTAAATTTGCGATCCAGGAAACACTAACCTGTCCAAGTAAGACTAGTGTTATTTGCAGAAATGTACTCAGTTATCAACTGAGTACCGTTCTGCAAATAGCAAAACGGAGCTGTGACAGCTCCAAATTAAGGATGCATCTAGTTGAGGAAGCATGCCAATGGCCAAATATATGTCCATTGGCATTTTTTTCCATTGCAAAATAAAAAAAAATTTTTTTTACCTCGATCTCTGATGTTTAAGCATAGCTCAACGCCACACAAATGTGCTGCACTCTAAAAACCAGAAAACCAAACAATAAAAGCCACAAATAGTGATTTTATTCAAAATATTAATCTGCCATGCAAGTGAATGGCAGGCTGAAGACAACATGGCTACTGAGTAGAGGTTGCTAAGGGGGGAAGCTAATTCTGAGAGATGTAACTAAGCATTAGTAGGCAATCCTATGCAAATGAGGATAAGGATAGTGAATCCCAATATTTCCTGCTATGTGAGCCATGTCCCTAGAGTGTAAGAGTAGGAAAAGGGGAATAACAGAGTAGGAGATGGGTGACATTATGAGGGGGTATGTATGAAAAAGACTGTAAGCTTATTGGAGCAGAGTGGCATGTGGTTGCTGTGAGTTACTCAGGACTAAAAGAGGTGTGTCTACAGTTGTCTAAATTGAAATCAAGAAACTGAAGGTGTACGCCGTGGCTATCACTAAAGTTTCTTGCAAAGCTGCTTACACTGTGTGCGCGCGTGCGCATGTATAAACCCGTCTAAGCCTGTGTGCACGGGTGTGCGCCCGAGTAAGCCTGTGTAAGGCCGTCTAAGCTAGTATACACAAATGTGCACCCGCCTAAGCCCGTGTAAGCCTGTGTAAGCCTGTGCGTGTGCGTGTGAGCGTGTTTGCGCTTGTTTGTGTGGCGCTGCCCCCTGTGGAAACAGAAATGGGAAAAGGAAGGAAAGGAAGTAGTAGGAAGTTAACCAAGGAGAACTAGCAGAGCTGCCAGGTGGAATCAATCAGAATCAGCCATTTACACAGGCAGTACACTAGCCCAGCCCAGCCCAGCACCTAAAACTCTGCAAACAACATTCCCCCATGTTTTTCTCAGAAACACTGCAACACTGCAGTCAACAAAGAGAAGTGAAAACATAAAAAGCTTAACTGAGACATAAAAATGTTAGGGGCTGCCATTGCTGTTATAAGGCAACATGTGCAACATGCTGAGGGTGGTGCCATTGCGAATGCTGGTGAGCAACCCACAGTGAGGAGACGGAGAAGAGTGTACAGACCCAGGGTAACCTACCAGGGTCTACATGAGCTGGAGATAGTGGAGCACTATAGAGTGGGCAGAGACCTCCTGCAGCTAATTGTTGAGTTGTGCAGGCCACGCCTCACATACAGAAACAACAGAGGGGAACCCATCCCAGTGGAAACCAAGGTATGTGTTGGCCTAAGAATACTAGCAACAAGTACCTTCCAGAGACCAACTGGTGATATGATGGGATTTCACAAGCATCAGCATCAAGGGTACTGCACCATTTCCTGAATGCCATGCCAGCACATGTCGGTGATCATGTATATTTCCCCAATTCCTGTGAGGTATTGGCCAGCAACATGTGTCTCTTCCAGCAAATAGCGGAATACCCTGAGGCAGTGGGTGCAATTGACTGCACGCACATACACATCAAAGCACCAGCTGGTGAGCGGGGTAGGGCCTACATCAACCGCAATGGCTTCCACTCCATCCACTGCCAGGTCATGTGTGATGCCTAGGGCATAATACTGAATGTGTGTGCTGGCTGCCCTGGAAGCTACCACGATTCCCATATCTGGCATCTGTCACAGCTGTACCAGACATTTGCAAATGGGGACATCTTTGATGGTCACCTAGTGGGGGATGCTGGATACGCACTGGAGCAGTGGCTGATGACACCCATCAGAAATGCACACACACCTGAACAAGAAGTCCATAATGAGGCACACCCACAAACATGAAATGTAATCAAGCGTGTGTTTGGGATGCTCAAGTCACAGTTCCGGTACCTGGACACATCTGGTGGAGCCTTGCAGTACTCACCAACTGCATGTACCCAAATTGTTATGGTATGTGCCATGCTACACAATATGGTCCTGCAAAAACAACTGCAGCTGGAACAGCATGAGGCAGGGCCAAACAACCCCCCACCATTGCCAAGGCCTGCACAGGCACAGCGTGACTCGGAGGAGGAACAACCTGAGCCTGCCCCAGTAGGCAGAAGGAGGCATGCCCAGTATGCCTTGTCCTTTGCAAAGAGGCAACACATAGCACATACACTGGCTCAGTAGGAACCCTGGAAATGATACCTCACACTGACTCGCACATAAAATAAAAGGGATGCCTAACTTGACACTACCTTTTTCCAAACATGTATAGGGAGTGTAGTATGTGCATCTGACATAGGCAGCCCTGCATCACCACCTGAGGCATGATTGCCATGTTTTAAGCAATATAAAGCAGTGCAAAGCAGCTTTTACCAATATCTAGTATATGTAAACAAAATTGCTCATGCAATGTTGGCCAAGATTGGCCAAAGTTGAGCAAAGTCAGTTAAATATGCTCATATCTGCTTTACTGTACCTTAAGCAGTCTGGTCTGGCCAGCATGAAAATAAAAAGCAGTGACAGGGCTTGAACCCAGGATACTGTGTACTATAGTCACAGTACTTACCCACCAAGCCATGATAGCATTACAGTGGTACCGACACAGCAGGACAATTGTACACTAATGCAAACACAAAGCAATGCTGTATCATGCCCCTAATGAGCCAAATGGGTAACCTCACCCACATGGCTATGCAGACAGAGAACAGCAGGCCAGGTGTTGTGATGTGGGTTGTGTAGGCTATGAAGTCGCAAGCTAATATATGTGGCAATGGATGCTAAGACCTGTAGTACACTAGTATGCCTCAAGCCAGTATGATAGGCAACAGTACAGACTGTAATGGTGTCCTGTACATAGCAGTGCAGGCACAGCAAATGTGTATAAGTGTCAGGTGAAACCCACATCCTATGTACACCCACAGTAAGAATCCGGTGTACCCACGGTTAGAAATGTACAAAGAATAGCTGCCCCCCCCCCTGTATGTAGAAATGTTGATAGGTCTATGCAAAGTGTCTCATGGAAGCCCTGCAGGCACAGCATGATCCCTGTTGATCTATGACACAAAGGTGAGCCCTGCTGTAAAAATACACCTTGATTTACCATACACATATGGTATAAATGTGTATACTGTGAGTGCTCACACACTCCAACAAATGTAGTGGATTCATTCTGCATCACACTCAAAGGTCATACTGGGCATGCTCACACACTTAGGCTAAATACGGATGTGATGATAAGGGATCTATGGACAAATGTGTATAGTGATCTCTACTTCCAGAAACACATTCACAAAGTGGTCTGAAAATCCTGCTATGTGTACACACAAACTGCCAAGGTCTGTGCATGTAGGTCAAAGGAGGTTGCCACTACTCAGCAGTCATCAGACCTGTCAGAGACTACCACAACACACTTGCGAGGCACGTTCAGCAACTAGAAAGAACAATGAAGAACCTTAACAAGAGGATTACTTGCCTCAAATAGTTGCCCCATGCAACAAGAATGAATCTAACACAAGCTGTACTCAGTTGCATACTGTCTATGCAGGAGGTCTCTGCCCAACAGACAAGTCCATGTCATGGTTACACTAAGATCTGTTCTGAGTTACAGCTCAATGGCACTAAATGTACAGAGCCAACTGATATTGGCAACATCCTGGCAGATAGGATCAGTGTTACCTTTACCCCCCCTCTCACCCATGAAAGAGCACATGTCTATAATGGAAGACTGCAAAGTTGCTGTCATCATGGCTGCACAGGTAAAAAACACTCTCCGAAGCCAGTATCACAGCAGCCATGGGACTAGATAACTTCCCAGGCTGTGTAGTATGTACTTTCCTGAAGTAAACATTAACATGGAAGTTCTGTGACTACTGAAGTTTCCAGATGACTGCAAACTAAGAGCCATCATTGTAAACACTAAAGATGTGGACATCCTACAAAAGGGCCTCACTAAGACAGATGGCTGTTGTCCAAGCCATGGACTGTAGCTCAATGCCAAAAGGTGCATTATCATCACCTTTGTTAAAATCTCTGTAGCCTAGAACTACAACATAGGTGGTAGCATACCTCACACTTTAAGTGTGACAAGAGACCCTGGGTCACGGGTGGACAGTGGATACAGCTGTGATAAGCACATTCACACAGTGGTCAGGAAACCCTCTTATGTGGCACACCTCATCACAAAATGTGTCTCATGCAGAATAAAAGAGGATATTGTTCCCCTCTACTCACCACTCACTAGAACTATAAAAGAGTACAATGCCATTGTTGCTATGTACCTCACAAGACAACTACAACTGGAAAGTCGGCAGCAATATTTCACAAAGAGCATTAGTGGCCTGAAATACATACCATACACAGACCATCGCAAAATGCTCCATCCGTACTCCCTTGCATAGCGCCTACTCAGAGATGTTCACTGTGTAACATCCAAAGCTATGTCAAACATGCAGCTGTTGGATCTGATCCATGTAAAACACTCACAATCACCCTGACCTTTGGACCCAAGACCACGAGTGAAATACAAAAGGAAGTGGTGTAGCCATTTATCTTATGGATATCCACGCCTCCAGGTTACTGCCACAGCATGAGGCCTTGGAGACCATGCAAGTGCAATTAACATCGGGCAAAGCTGCCCATCAGATTGTAGCCTGCTACAGATCATGTACCTTGTCTCAGGAACCTCACTCAGTATTCTGGAGAACAATGGCAAATATAAAGGTCCTGTCAAATACCATTATATGAGGAGATTACAACTACCCAAACAATGAGTAGGTGAATTACTCGTATACAACCTCTTTTTCCCAATGTATCCCAGAGTTAAGAAACTCTAACACCCTGGAACAGCTGGTCAGCATGCCCACTAGAGGTGACAACATACTGGACATGATCATCACCAACCTGGGGTACCAGTGTTCCACAA
The DNA here is from genome assembly GCF_019279795.1 of Protopterus annectens. NCBI lineage: Eukaryota > Metazoa > Chordata > Ceratodontiformes > Protopteridae > Protopterus > Protopterus annectens. The sequence goes on from NC_056729.1 coordinate 1,257,067,840, forward strand.
CAGAGATAAACCCCTTTCTGGTAATATCAGATCATTAAGTAATCACACTGGACATCCACATCCCGCCCCCACACCCAGTCAATGAAACCACTGTGAAGACATTTGCAAAAGCAAACTGCACACTTCCCAAGACCAAAGTGGAAAGTTCCAAAGCCCTCTTGGTGTAGGATAATGGTATACAATATGCCAAATCATTTACAAGTGCATCCTATGAACATCTACAGGGATGCATGGATTGAGACATCACAAATAAAACCAAGATGCACTCCTCCAAAAATAAGAAAACAATCTGGTGGTCATTGCCCATAAATACGCTAGACAACAGAAGGAGGAAACTAACATCTGATAGAGCCAACTTCACTAAAGGAAAGGCATCACTGATCATTATTAGGATGAAACAATGATCGCTCATAAAATAATCCAAGCACAGTTTCTAAAGACAAATTGCTAAGGAATGTAAGAATAACAACCACAAAGCTTTCTGTAGCTATATCAGACATGTAGGTGTCAACTTCCAAATATGCTGTCAGCTACTGAAAAAAGTAATGACATACACCAAACCAACTTTCATTGCCCACACCCAGGGGGACAAGTGCAGTGTAAACTCCCCCCATCACCCCCAAAAGGGCCTGTGTCTATCACAGTAGGATGCAGAGACACATATGTCACAGACATGCAGGTAAAGACAGCCCTCACCAAAGCTAAGAACATAGAATCAATGTGACTGTAAGTTGTCACAGGCTGCGTCTTACACTAGGCCCACAAGGAACTACACCCTCACCTACATTCACTGTCCAGACTCAAGCATATCACAGGCTATGTACCCAAAGAATGGCATACACTAACAGTCATCCAGCTCCACAAAGGGTGTGCCAAAACAGAACCTGGAAACCATTGCCCAACATGTGTACTCAGCCTGGTCTACAGAGCTATTGAGCAAATTGTCATGGAACCCATACACTGAGGCATTGGAGATCTCCAGACACTGGACTCTACACAACTTTGCCTTGTTAAAGGCATAGCCTGGCTCCCAAACCTAGTTGACTTATTTAAAACAGTTACCATGAACATAGATGGAGGTGAAAGTAGTCCACACAGCCCATCTGGACCTCACTAAGGGCTTACCACACCATTCCCCACTCCATCATCATGGACAAGTGTACCAGCTTGAACATGAACAGCTATGTCACAGGATGGGTGGCCAAGTGGCTCACAAGTCAACATGTTCATAGTTGCGGGTGCCATGTCCAAGTCTAAGCCAGTCACAAATGGCATCATACTGGTCTTGGTCCTGGGACCCCACCTGTTCAGTCGATACTACTCAGAGGTACAGGCAAGCATGGCAGGTGTAAGGCTGAACAGATTTGCAGATGACTGGAAACTGTGGTCCATAATTGACTGTACAGCTGACACAGACATCCTCCAGAAGTGTCTTACAGAGACAGATACCTGGTGTCAAAACAATGCCCTCATGCTGAATGGCAAAGAATGCATAGTCATCCCCTTTGGGTAATACAAAGTGCACACAAGTTACCACATAGGTGGTAATCCAGCATGTATGGAGAAAGTAATTATGGCCCTGGGGACACAGGTAGATAGTAATCTCACCTTTGATGATCACATGGCCAAAGTGTTTAGACATTCCTTCAATGTAGGCCATCTAATGTCACCTAATCTAACACACTTTGTATAGTCTGATGTTGTCACCATCCAACAAATATACCTGTGGAAAAGAATGCGCTGAGTAATCCGTATAGTGCGTCATGTTAATGCGTACTCCACTAGTATTATGAAGTAGTTAGGTAGGGGTTTGAATCCTGCACTCTGTGTGTGTGTTCCCCTTGGGAAGGAGCAACCTTTTAGGAGAGTAGTGAAACACCTCAAAAGTGGTAATCTAACCTTTATCAACTCTGATGATGTCAGCATCCTACAAATATACCTGTGGAAAAAAAAAAACTCCCAGTAATCTGTGTAGCACGTCATGTTAATGCAAATTCCTCTGGTATTATGAAGTAGCTAGGTAGAGGTTTGAAACCTGCACTGGGCAACTGTGTGTGTGTCCCCCTTGGGAAAGAACTGTCTTTTAGGAGAGTAGTGAAACACCTCAAAAGTGGTAATGTAACCATTGTCAAGTCTGATGATTTCACCATCCTATAAATATACCTGTGGAAAAGTGAGCTAACAGTAATGAGCAGAGCGCGTTGTGTTAATGCGTACTTCTCTAGTATCATGAAGTAGTTCGGTAGGGGTTTGAATCCTGCAGTTGGTGAGTGTGTGTACAGTATGTTGATCAATGTGTCGTGGGTTTTGCTTTTACCACTGTATGACATATCAGTATGCATTGCACATGTGAGCTAGCTGTGTGTCAAATACATATCTGCACATGTTACCTCAATGATTGCATGTGTGGGAACCCTGCTTTCTCCAAGAACACAGCTGTCATCCTTGCCAGACTGTGCTGCTGCTTCCCAGACCTTAGGTCACATCTATATGCTTGTGACAAGGCCAGCCACTGCAGTGATCCCTGGCCTAAGTCATCTGAGTCACACAAAGTCATTACAATTCCTATTGGAATGTGTGAGTGAGGGTCTATGGCCGAGGTATATGTCAGACCTGTTCAAATGCAGCAAAGTCTGTCCATGATGACTATTCATAGGTGTAGAACAAACTGTGGATATGCATGCAGACCCCTTATTGTTTATGTGATCCACCAAGGGATTCCAAAATACCTTTGGAAATGTGATTAACAAAGAAGCGATGACATAACATTTGGTTGCATGTACACATCGGTACCTATTCATCATGCTGGTGGCTATTACCTATGTGGTACTATGGGGATAATATGTTCCTTAAAGGTGGATGACTATGCTTAGCTTGGCTTATAGCTTTACAGCATGTGCTTGAGAACAGGCATCTGTCTGTATGATACCCTTGTAGAGTATGTGTGTGTCATCTGGAGAATGCATTATAGGCCACAGTATGCATTACCAGACGTGGATGGACATATCCCTACTGTGATTGCTTGTACCTAAGAGAGCTATATGGCAAACAGGAGTGGTCTCAGTAATGGATGCAGATGAATACCAGTGGTTACTGGCATTGTATAGCACCTGAAGGATCCAAATGTTGCTGTGTGTCCTACAGCTCTGTGTCAGTTGTCAAGACATCATCTAATGATTGGTTATGGTCAGGCTGTTGAAGTGATGTATACCACCAGAATGCAAAACAATGACAGATAGTAACAGTATCACCCACAGCACAGTGTCAAACCATGTCATACACACATGTGTAGTCAGGTTCCGGAATGTGTGTAGTACAATGCATACTGGCCACCAATAGAAACTATGGAGTATTACTGTCTAATACAGAGCATGTCACCCTGGCCATGTGTCCACTATGCACGTACATGCAGACAGTGCACCTCCACCATGTTCACTACTGTACATCTGCAAATCTGTGCTACACACATCCCACACAAACTGTCCACTCTCTAACACATGCTGCCAATACTGCACACATCAGCCAAGTGGCACGTGGCCGGACAATACACAATTGGAACCAACACTGGTGTAAACAACACTACAATGACAATCATAGCTTTAATGCATCATGTCTGCTCAACTACACCTTCAAGCATACCATTACACTCTACAGCTGACAACATGCTAACATTGCTATACTGCTATATAGACACCCTGTGCATCAGCACCATGGTAGCCTGTTCCTGCATCGATGTTACAGATGACAGGAGGTGGCACAGGTTTCATCATATGCACAGGGTGTGTTGTTGGTTCACCAGAGGCCTACAGTGAGCCATCCAATTGACATGTATGAGTGTGTGTGTGTGTGTGTGTGTGTGTGTGTGTGTGTGTGTGTGTGTGTGTGTGTGTGTGTGTGTGCGAGGGGCAAGAATACTGGAATGGGCCAATGTTGTAATGTGTGTGGGCATGTGTTAGCCCTAGGTGCCTGGAGTATGTGTGTGTGTGTCTGCATGCACAAAGTTCCACCATGTGGCTGCCATATACGGGTATTTGTGGGACAGCCACAGACTGTACCTGCGAGGCTTTACAGATCACCATCTCTGGCCACGGATATGGTACCTGTGCCTGGCAGGGGTGCTACCGACACTATCAGGTACTAAGGCAGACTGGGTACTATCCCCATAGGTGGATGGATGTACACTGGAAACAGGTCCCTGCTGGGACTGTCCAGAGCCATGTGCACGTGGTCTTCTAGGACATTCTATGAACAGCCCACCCCCAACATTGCTGGGGTTGGTACTTGCACTATGGGAGTGGCTGTGGCTTGAGGGACATCTGCGGTGACTGCCAGCTGCTGATGTTGCTGGCATACATCCTCGTCGATGTCTCAACTGTTCTGCACTGTCCTGACACATGTACATGACATTGTGGAGGATATCTAATGTCTCTCCCCAACGTCTATCAGTGACCTCGGTGTAAGGTCAGATGGCACCTGCTAGGTCATGGATACTGTCAATGACAGCGGTGTTATGGGCCCTCTTTGCCCTTAGTCCCTGTCTGGTGTACCATTCCATAAATGCCTGTGCCTCCATGACAGCTTGGAACATGCATGACATTGTCAGACCTGTGGCACATCTGCCAGTGCCATGATGAGCAGCAGTGCTCCTACGAGAACCCCTGGACATCTGCCTATGTGGTACCCTTCCAGACATCTGGGTATGGCTGCTGTGTTGGGATGCATGTGCCATGGATACCACAATGCCTGGCCAATGCCAACAGTACGCTGTCCCTCAGCTATGGGCATTGGTGATGGATGTATTGGCAGTATGACTGTATGCATGGATGGGGTGGACAGCTGTGTACTGTCGATTGGTGGCCCAACGACAGACCCTGGCAAACACACCTGTGCCTCAACACACCTATCTTCATTATCACTCTGTGGCTTAGTGACATCAGTTTCCCTGCTGCAGTGAACCAGCCCTAACACAGCACCTGTAGGAGGGAGACAGGAAACACACTTTATGACCTGTACATGATGTCGGCACACATGCAAACATGCACACATGAACACATGCACACATGCACACATGAACACATGAACACATGCACACATGCACACATGAACACATGAACACATGCACACATGAACACATGCACACATGTACATATGACCACATGAACACATGCACACATGCACACATGAACACATGCACACATGAACACACGCACACATGCACACATGCACACAAATACACTCCTCACTACAGCAGATACCCACACACACCACCAGCAATCCAAAACATACTTAATAGTAGTTGAAGGTGAGTTACAGTATCACAAGGCAAACAGTCATATCACATGTCAGCATGCAGAAAGTTTGTTGCTAAAGACTATGCAGTGTGAGAGTAGACAGCCCGTGTTAATAACAGTATACATGGCTTTGATGCATGTGTGTTGTTGTTTAGTGATTGGCCTCACCCTGGAATGCAATGTGTACATGGACACAACATTGCTGTGCAAGTATTAAAAGGTCTGCAATGTCCTGTGCACCATCACTCACAGGTATACATACCATGGCTGAATGTGTATCTGTGTGTCACATAGATATCCATTTCTGATTACAGTGTCTGCGTCTGTAGCAGATAATTGTGGACACAGGTTTAGTGCATGCATGCTATGTATACACACAGGATGAGTGTTGCATGTATACGTGATGGAATACCATTGCTCAACATGGCCATTGTACAGAGGGTATGGTGAGTGTAAGACATATTGTGGACATGCCAGTGCCAGCCATGACATGGCATGCTACAGCATGACTGCAACATTAAACATCACACATACCCAATGTGTGTCATGTAACCTATACACTCAATAGCATTACAAGACATATATGTGTCACTTTGTACAAATGGTGATTGCTATGCGTATTGTGTATAGGTGCATATGTTTGCACACACACAAAATTGAAGTGCATAGCAATGACTACTATATGTAGTACTGTGGTCACTGTAACAGGATGGGGTGTAGTACCATGAGCCATCATCATCATGTATCATGTGGTTACTCATGGCTACTAATGTGTGCCAGACTGCCACCTAGCATGCTGTATCTGAACTGCAGTAATGTGGCTACAGTCACAATTACACGCACATCCCAATGATAGGCCTCTACCCCTCAAGTATATTATGTGTGCTGTGTGGATGACATGTGGGATACTGAAGTGTAACCTTACAGTGGGTGTCCGGATATGCTATGTGTAGCATGTTAAGGTGTACTGCGTTTGACAAAGTTGTGTATGTTGTCCAATGTCCAGTACAGTATTGCCACAATTGTGTGTGATTCTCTGTGTATTGCATGTGATTGAGGCAGCTACTGTCACTACTGAGATGCGCATAGTCTCACAGCAAACATGCACAGCATGCATTATGCATAGGTGTGTTACATGTACATGGCCTACACCTCACCTATGACATGCACATTTCATTAGCAATATTAAAATTATAACACACTCACCAGCATCGACCGGCTGCCTTGCTTTCACACCAGAGGGACCTACAAGAATATGAGACAGTTTGCCAGTGGCCACAACTCTGCCAATGCTACTGTGAGTTTGCTAAACTACAGTAGTACAACAGTCGACAGTCACAGGCATACAGATTATATTCAAAATATCAGTATTGCACAACACTATGCAGCACAACTGCTAAACACACAGTACACATGTCACATATGCATAATCTACCAATACAGGTAGCAGTAGTCTACAGATAGGTCATGTTACCTGCACGCTCCATGTCAACATGCTGGGTGGCTCCGGCCTCCATGATGACACATGTAAGTTGCTGTTCCTGTGGTTGGCCAGGAGCCACCACTCTTAGGAGCAGCTCCTCCACTCTGGTGAGGGGGGGATGAATGGCAACCCCACCACCTGTGAAAAGCTGTTGTCGATGGATATCAGATGCACGCCGCCGGACATGTCTAATTAAATCACTGCAGTGATGGCGTACATGCTCATATGTCAGGTTATGCATGCCTATGTCATTTACCTGACAAACGAGATCTTGCCACAGTGCAGTCCACTCATGCTGGTCCTGGCTGGTTCTAGAGAACAGCAGGGTGTAGTGCTGCACCAGACTGTTGTGTATTTCGGCTTCCACTGCAGCTGTATAACATGTATTTCTTTGGTAGGACATGCCCCTGGAAGACAATTAAACAAGATGTGTGAGCAAGCCATGTGGCCCACTTAACATCCTAAAGTACAGATATCAATTACCTGCCATATTTCGCATCCGATTGGTTGTCAGAGAATACACATGTTCAATACCACACATTAGTGCTTAGGCCACAACTGGCGGACAGTGCCTGCCATGCTCTATATATCAAACCATGTTCTGCACAGCAGCAAAGAGAAGCCAGTATGTAAGACTATACACCAGTACATGGCACACTGTATGTGACACAATGCACCACCTAGCCACAGGAGGTATATATCAAGCTAATGCATAAAGAAAGATGTCATCCATTGCAATGAATGTAAAGTACAGTTACAGTATTACCAGTATACCACAGTAGTCGTTGATGTCAAAACCCTGCCTAACATATGTGCACAGTTGTTAATATAGGTGGCATACTGCTGTACTAGACTATACATGTTGCTAGATACACACGTATACCCTGTAACACAGATATGATTGAGGGCATGGTACAGGCATAATTACACACACATCAGACATACTTACAACACACAAATGTATGCCAACCCAGATGAGCTTTACCTGTGTACCATACAGTACTGTGTGTCACTACTTACAAAACCTTATGCCTGAGGTATGTAATCTGTGAGGACTACAGGGGACACACAAAACAGTGTTTCCAAGCAATGTGAACATACACCATACTGTACTGTTTAGGCCTACAGCATCAGGTAGCACTGCAGTTCATATGGGAGTTGGATTCACCAGCAGTACCACTCACTAAGCATACATGTATTGCTTTAGCCTACAATGGGACACCACATTCGACAACAAGGGACTACATCACACCGTATGCCATACTACTTTTTCTGCCTAGCAATAGCATACACATCTTTTGCTGGGATCACAGCTAGGACACAAACTACCATGACAGAAACAATTTCACACTAAGCTATCACACCTTTACAGACCTTGCACACATTCACCAACAAATTCACCAACACATTCACCATCACACTCAGTCAACCTCACATAGCAATTATTACACTAAGTACATGTGTGTGTGCATCGTGTCATAGGTAGGTAATACGCTGTTGGCCCTAGGGCCTACAACAGCCTAGCCATATGCTACCCTGGTCTTTGACACACATGTAATTTAATTTCACTTGCCGCTGTCAACCAAAGCCACAGAGGTGATTCTTGGGTTGTATTTCCTATCTCCCAATCACCAGGAGTATTTATGACAGCTGCTAATGAGGATATTTGTTTGCTATTGATAGGTGGTTTGTTCCAGAGTACGGCATGTCTCTGAGTTAGGACTCTATCCCTCCAGCATGTGCTGTTTAGTGAGCTGACAAGGTTTAGGGCACTAGAGTGTATCTCGGAGGGAGTGTAATATGTTTAAGTGGAGGATGTCCAACAGCTATGGGTGTGATATAGCTCTGTATGTTAGGCAGAGGTCACCTCTGGGTAGGCAGTATGCAACACAGTATAGCTGTGGTTTTATGAGTCGGTCTGCATAGGGCATCTGTTTGAGGCTGGTATTACTCTTTGTGAGGTATGTCTGTGGCCATTCCAGTTGCTGTAGTTGTCATGTGAGGTACATATCACATGGGGCATTGTACTCTATAATGGGTTGTAAGTGTAATGAGTAGAGGGGAACACTGACCTATATTTCCCTAGATGACACATCTTTTTTGATGATGTGTACTAGGTAGACAGAGTACATGACTAGTGTGGCACTGTGATTATCAAAGGGGAGGCTACTGTCCACCTGTGTCCCATGTTCCCTTATCACACCTTCGGTGTTAGGCAGACTACCACCTATGTGGTACTTAATGGGTACAGTGTTTTGGCAAGAAGGGATGGCACTGCAGTGTCAACACTGAGCTTCAGTCCATACCTTGGTCACCAGGCACCTGTCGCAGTAAGTACGCCCCATGTCTCTCTCTCTCTCTCTCTTTATATATATATATATATATATATATATATATATATTTATATATACACACACACACACACACACACACACACACACACACACACACACACAAACACACACACACACATACATATAAACATCCATTGCTGTACATATAGATGTACATATAGGCACATATACAGTCCACCTTTCATGGTGGGAATATCAAATGTTAAGTTGTCCATCTCGCCTTCATTCTTGCTGGATGGGTTCAGAGCTGATCCTCGGCTCCGACTCGGCCAATACTAAAGCTCGAGAGCTAATTCCACCGGCTTGAGGCTCCCCTATATCCCACAATGCTAGGCGGTAACTCCTCAGATCTCGTTTGCCGCTATAGCTGATGGGGTGCTTTTTTACCGGCTTAGGCAGGTCAGTGAGAGTTTTTACCGTAATAGGTATTTCTTAACCCTCTATTGTTTCATACCATAACCTTTTTAGTTTAATTAATATTTAGATTAATCGACCCCTGTTTTTTCGGGTCTTTATTCCCTTCCTTTTCTTCCCTTAACTTGTAGGCCTTCGGCCCCTTCCCTTCCCCCAGTCCTTTAGTGTGACTAAATTAGTAGTTTTTTGTTAAGGGCTTGTATGTGTGTTTGTGGCTTTGTGTTAGCCTTAATAATTAATAATTTAATAATTTAATATTTTTCTTCGGTAGAGGGTGTGTCTGTAGTGTGTTTGTGTTGTTGTCAGGCACTCCTTTCACTATGTCAAAAGACGCTAAGGTCTCAGGCTTCAAGAAGTGTGACTCGTGCTGTCAGAAAATGTCTCTGACAGACGGTCACACTTCTTGTGTGTATTGCCTGGGACCTTTGCACCTGCAGGACTCTTGTGCTGTTTGTCATAGTTTTAGCCCTAGAGTCCTGCAGGAATGCAAGAATAAATTAATCTTGCAGGGCTTATTAAAGCCTGAAGGCCCCCCGACTCAGTCTGTGTCGGGGAAGCCTTCTAAAACTTCCAAACAGTCGGCTCCGGTTTCTGAGTCGACTGCTGGAAAGGTTAAGTCGGCTTCGACATCGGCTCCGGCCAGAGCCGATGTTTCCAAGCCTCATACTGTTACCTCGGCTCCAGCTGGAGCCGAGGCTGATAAAACTCCGTTGGCTCCGATACTCTTATCGGAGCCACAGTCTAGGAAGAGATCCAGATTCCCCCTCTATCGGCTCTGTGCATTCGGAGCCAGGATCCCCTCTTCTTTCCGAACGGAGCCATAAAACTCATTCCTCATGGTCTTCCAGGTTATCTGACCACGATTTGCAAAGGGTAGTGAGTAGACTTCTCAAGTCCGAGGCACTGGCCCAAATGCTGCATAGCCTGACTCAGCAGTCAGTGGCTATTCCCGTTCCCCAATACATTCCTCCTCCGACTCCTTTGAGTTCGGAGCCAGGGCTTGTCAGAGCCATGACTGTCGGTGCGTCAGATCCGATACCTTCCCTTCGCCCGCTGCCTGCTCCGATCTTCTCCTTGAGGATCTCGGCCGAGCTTCCTCGCCTGCTCTGAGGGGCGAGTGGCATCGACCCTTGTCCGACCCCGCCTCCCTCTCGGGCTTGGCTGGTGAGTTCGGCTCCGACATCGGCTTCGGAGCTGTCCCTGTCGGTGCCGGGGGAGGTCCTTGTCTCTTCAGAGTGGGGGCCACTGGCCTTGCCTGACAGGGGTGCCTTCGAGGTCATGCAGAGCGTGCTAGAACCAGGGTCTGCCCCACAGTCGGCTCCTTCAGCCCCCCCATCTACAGTGCCTGCAGTGATTTCTACTCACCCCCTTGCCTTAGACTGCAGAGAGCCAACTCCTCAAGTTTCCCCATTGGGAAATTCCTCCTCTTCCGAGGCCTCTCCTGACTCAGTGGGAGATCCCCCTAGGAAGAGGCAGTGCAAGAGGAAGCACATTGACTCCCCTGAGTCTATCACCTCTGACACTGACTTATAGGAATCTGAAGGTTCCCCTCGATCCCCCTCTGAGGATGTCTCTTTTGTTGACATCCTTGAGATCCTCAAACAGAGGGGGAACTGGCCAGCCCTTAACCCTTCGGAGGATGAGTCAGTGTATCTTGAGGCATTTGGCTCTCGCCCTTCTACCTCCTGGGTGTCCCCTCCCTTTGACCCCCTTATGGAAGTGGTGGCAAGGAAGGCTTGGACGGCTCCTGATTCAGTGGAACCCACCCTGAGGAGACCATCTAAATTTATTACTGCCCCTAGAGATAAAGATTTTTTATCCAGAGGTGTCCCTGTTGATGCCATGGTGGTGGCTGCGGCCACTAAGAAGGAGTTAGCCGATCCTTCGGTTCCTGTCCATCCTCCTAATAAGGAATCTAGGACCATGGACAGGTACGGCAAGCGGATGCTTTCATCAGCGACCTTTTCAATGCGTTCGCTGAATTACTTATGCCACTTCACTCGTCTCCAGAGAGATTTACTCAAGGATATGGGTGAACTGATAAAGGATCCTACAGCTGAGGGGTTCAAAGACACAATGAACTTCCAGTTGGCAACCCTAAATTCCATCGTTAACTCCTCCATGCGGCTGGTCTCATATGCTGCAGATGGGGCGAGTAGAGCCGCGGGCACAGGTGTTGCCTTACGACGTCACGCCTGGATGCGGCTATGCAACTTTGCGGATCCTTTCAAGGCGTCCTTCACCAATTCTCCCTTTGATGGATCATCCTTGTTTGGTCCACAGGTGAAGGATACATTGACCAGGTGCGAGGTAGAAGATAAGACTCTGTCTGCCGTAGGAGTCCATTTTTCTACCCCTTCTAGACCATATCCCAAAGGTCAGAGGGGAGGAAAGATGTGGTTCTGCAAACAATCCCAGGGAGTCTCATCTGACGCATAAGGTCGATTCCCCTCTAGAGGCAGAGGGGGGAATAATAATAGACGCTGCCCTAGAGGCAGAGGAGGTCCGCAAAACCAGGGTAGCAGAGAAATGTTTTCTGATAAACCCTTTCAGCATCCCTGAGGGGCTGCCCGGCTGTCCACCTTCGGAGGCAGTCGGGGGAAGGTTATCCCTGTACCCAAAAGCCTGGCTTTCCCTTACTCAAGACAAATGGGTACAGTCAATCATATCTGAGGGTTACAAAATTCCCTTTATTCACATCCCATCCCAACCCAAAAGATCCGTTCCAGATGTTCCACCCGGTCTAAGGGAACAAGCAGCATTAGAAATTTCAAAGCTGCTTTCAAAAAGAGCTATCCAATCAGTCCCAGCAGACCAGCAAGGATCCGGAATCTACTCCAAATTCTTTTTGGTACCAAAAAAAAACAGGGGACTGGAGACCCATACTGGATCTCAGCTACTTAAGCAAGTATATCAGGAAAACAAAATTCCGGATGGTCACGCTTCAGTCCATTCTACCCTTCTTGGGTCAGGACAATTGGATGTGCTCGATAGATCTTCAGGACACGTACTATCAAAGATCCCCCGCCTCAATGGGATTTGAACTTGGTTCTGGCATCCTTAATCCTTCCCTCCTTCGAACCAGCAGCTTCATGTTCTCTGAAGTTGCTTTCTTGGAAAACACTTTTTCTAGTAGCTATAACTTCAGCGAGAAAGGTATCTGAACTCCATGTTCTGTGCAGTCGTCTTCCTTTCGTAGTGTTTCACAAAGATAGGGTATCCCCCCGTACTAATCCATCCTTTTTGCCCAAAGTTTCCTCTCAAGTAAACCTAAACCAAATTATTGATCTCCCCGTCTTTTTCCCTAACTATTCAAACAGGTCGGAACAAAAGCTACATTTTTTGGATGTTCATCGCCAACTTAGATATTACTTAGATAGGACTAAACAATTCAGGAAATCTAATCAATTGTTTCTGTCATATGCGGAAGGAAAATTGGGCCTTCCTGTTACTAAAGTATCCCTCTCTAGATGGCTTACCTCTACAATTACCTTCATCTATGAGATAAGACATCAAAAACTACCCTCAAAACCTAGAGCTCATTCAACTAGGGCATTAGCTACATCCGTAGCTTTTCAGGATAGGCTGCCAATAGATTCCATTTGTGCAGCAGCCACCTGGGCTTCTCCTTATACATTCATTTCACATTACAAATTGGACATGGTTTCCAGAAGCCGTGCCAGTTTTGGTTCCACTGTTCTCAAGAGTCTGTTCCGATAGGCCACCCGGGATAGGGTGCTAGGGACGCGGTCCCATCCAGCAAGAATGAAGGCGAGATGGAGAACATAACATTAAGAAGTTATGTACCTACCATAACGTTCCATGTTAGTCTTCTTCTCGCCTTCTTTCTTGCGTCCCACCCTCCTTCCCCCAAGCCTGGACAGACCGACAGGAATTCAGTTTGTGTTCTTCCTCTGGAAGTCGTCATTCCCACATGTTCTTCCACCTCTTTTTCTCCTTCCTTAGGTCTGCAATACATTTCACGCAGGTTGTTTTGAGGTGGGTTTCCCTACTCCATTCTATGGAGACTAGGGTTGCTTGGTATAGCTATCAAACGAGATCTGAGGAGTTACCGCATAGCATTGTGGGATATAGGGGAGCCTTGAGCCGGTGGAATTAGCTCTCGAGCTTTAGTATTGGCCGAGTCGGAGCTGAGGATTGGCTCCGAACCCATCCAGCAAGAAAGAAGACGAGAAGAAGACAACTAACATGGAACGTTATGGTAGGTACATAACTTCTTATTATGCGACAGTTGTGAGATATACAGTTATGTAATAACATTGCACAGTGTTGTGCAGACTGCATTGAAGGTGTCCTCAGCCCATGTAGCTTTAGCAGGCCTCACTGGCTGCAACACTGCAAAACTGACAGAGCATACCCACAGCGTTTAAACACCAAATGTCATATACCAGCACTGCATGCTGTTTTCTTTGCCACACACTACAACCTACATAGAAATATGCACATAACAACCTTCAACAACATCTCTCTATCTATCTATATATATATATATATATATATATATATAGATAGATATAGATGTAGATATATATATATATATATATATATGTATATATATATATATATATATATATATATATATATATCTATATACATATATATATATATATATATATATATATATATATATATATATATATATATATATATACACACACACACACACACACCCACACACCCTTCACAAACAGTTGCAGTATGTATATATATATATATATATATATATATATATATATATATATATATATATATATATATCAAACAGTTGCAGTATGTCCCTTGCTCTATGCACATGTACAGATACATATAGATACATACTGCTGCCACATATGGATGATTCACAGTATGTAGAGTATTCTTCAAAAACATCTACTACATGCCAGCAAATACATATGCGTTACATACCTTTCCTTTGTATTTCTCTGTTCCGTCTGTTTTTAAAGGAAATATTTTTTTTTTGGTTTGGGTTTCCTCTGTCTGTTGATGTTGCTCTTTCTTTTTCTGTGTCTCTCTGTTTCTGTCTCTTTGTCTGTGTCTGTGTCTGTGTCTCTGTCTCTCTCTCGCTCTTGCTCCCTCTCTCTCTCTCTTGCTGCAATGAGATTATTGCATGTGTGGACACAAGTACAGCCTGCTTTTCTAGGTATCTGCACATGTGCATGTGATGGCCTCTGCATCAACTGGTGCCCACCATTTACTAATTGCATGCAGCCTGCTGTGTGGTAATTGCAGTACTCACTGTCATAGCAGCCCACTGCTATAAAATGCTAAGTTAGGTAGGCATAGCCCTTTCAGCTTTCCAAAGTGGGGCCCATGCTTGTTTGCTGTGGACACCATTGTGTCAGTCAGAAGGTTGGTATACTTCTTATATCTGAAGCTAGGATTGTAGCCAGTGATTTGCATGTTGTACTCAAACCTCAATGTTGCTGCTTCTAGTACACACTTGTCAGTGTAGAATTTTACTCACCCCTCCAAATGCTTACAAAAGATACATGGGAGTATGTAATTTCTGTTCTAATTAGACAATTAACTGCCATACAAAAGTAGTTATTGCAATGTATTCTTCTGGCATATGAACTGTTTGTGAACTACTATATTGTAAATATTAATTAATTCACTTCTGAACAGTTTGTTGTTTATTTGTGTTGACATTAGCACAGGCTGCTCAAGACAACTGGACAAATTTCAGTACTGAGTATGCCTACCTACATCCTTGGTAGAGCCTGAATACACAGGTATATTGTTCCTTTGGGTAGGGGTGCAGAAGTATATTGAACATTATATATTATTGTGTGATGTTTATCATGCTGAACATACAGGGTTGCTGTGTACCTGTTAGTCTATCAAGGCAAGTAGTCTGTCTGTGTAGTGCCCACCTGTGGACATATCCAGATGGCAGCCAGAGGTTAGCCTATTATTCTTTGTCTGTGCACCACACCGGTCCTTTCTGCACTGGAACAATGGCATTGTCACAGTTGGTTGCTACCAGTACATGGCTACATCCTTTGATATTTCTGTGTTGTACTTCTACATAAGGGTATGCTTGTGGGACTCATTCCAAAGCTATTTGCAGAGTGTGTAACAGCAGAAAAGCTGAAATGCCTGTGTGTTTCTGCCTCTGCCAGGCCTCTGGTACACTCAGGTATATATTTGAACAGCCTCAGGGAAAGGTACATATAAGTGAGGTACACCTGTAATATATTACAGACATTAAGTTGAGACTGTGAGAGTATCAGAGCATATGTATTAATACACCTTTTCTGACGTGCAGGCAGTGTGTACTCTTACTTATTGACATTATTCATTAAGTGTAATTCCCCACTTTTCTGCCTAATGTCAGTATCTTTCAGAGGGATTCTGAGGGACACAGCTAACATTTGTTTACGAATCAGGGACATCCCTGAAAAGCAGTCACAGTTGGGAAGTATGGCCTCTGCCCTATTAAAATATGCCAGTGTTTATCCTGCAATGATACTGTGTGGGGTTTGTAAAGTGCTACTGTAACATTATTTCCTGCTAGAATGTCTGGTTCTCTTTTCACAATTATGCCATGCAATTCCACAACAACTGCTGGTAGAGCTCCACAGAACAAGATTTGTGTTATGGCATTCCTATTTTCCCTTTACATTCACTCATTGTAATGCATGATATATTTATTACAGCACCAACCTGTTGTATGTCTACTGTGGCTTAGTGGTACTTCATGCAGTGTAGTGTGTCCAAGGTCTGGGGTTCGAGACTGACAGAGGTGTTTTATTTTGCTGCTCAGCAGAACAAGGGCCCTGCCATGCAGAGTGACTAAGGCACTTTTAAGCAGTTGTAAATGGGTTTGTGCGGGTTTGCGCAAAGCTTAGCAATACTTAGCTAAGCGCACACATGCGCACACTCGCTCAAACCCTCTAACTACTGTTTAAAAGTGCTTACTCCCGCTAACCCCCGTGCTAATTTCTTTGAAAGAAAAGAAAATGGGGAGATAGAAAAGTGGTGAAAAAGGGGGCACAAAGAGGGAAAGCCAGTAGGGAAACAGCTCGGGATGTGCAGGAAGGGTGTAGGGAAGGTCCATAGCTGCCCATTTCTTTACCAGTAACAGCTGTGCATATGTTAGAAATTTGGAGTGAAATTTGAAACCTTCCACCCCTGAGAGAGGGGTGTGAACAACTGCCAATTATAATTATCAGTTTACATGTCCAGCGGACATGTGTGCGAAATGGGCAGCTATGTATGGGGTGTCATTTTTTTGTGGGAACAGATTGTCCTTTTTTTTTTCAGGTGAGAGTGGAATGTGAGGTAGACGAAGTAGGTATATTTGGGGAGGTAGGTTGGGGAGGTAAACAGACAAGACAAACAAGACGCATACAGGGACAGAATATGACACATGGGGTGGGTGAACACAATTGACGGGGAAGGATGTTTGGAAATTGCAGGCCCATGAGCCCACAGATGGTAACAGTGGAACTGAGATCCCCACCAATGGGCAGTCACCACTGCACCTTCACAGCCCGGAGGGTGGCTGTGCTGGGGGCTGCATAGGAGGGGAAGGCTCATCCGTGAGTAGCGCCACTCTTGCCTTGAGCTGGCGTAGGGGATCTCCACACGCACCACAGCCCAGACCCTTTGGGGGGTGACAGGTGGCCCTTCTCCTCCCATACTTGCACGGGGGGACGAGCCCCATCCCCTGCAACACTTCCACCTGAAGGTGGCACAGGACCAACAGAGGAGGGGAGCCCGGGTGGGCACCAGACCTGCTGATGCCAGGTGCAATCGCCAGCTGAGGAGGGACAGGTGGGTCCGCTGGGACCGGCCTTCCCATACATTCTGTGTTTAGGTGTGTTTAATTACAACATAGACAGCAACATTCCAAATTAGTTGTAACAGCATGCAGTAATATTCCCATTAACCCAACACACCACGGTTCCAATAGCTGAACAGCAAGCATAACACATGCATATATTGAATGACAGTGGACATTCCAACAGCATGCAGGGATGATTGGTGGCAACAGCCACCAAGATTGTGGTGTTTGAACAGGGCACATGCATCAAAGTAAATGCATATATTTATAGAACAATAGGACATATGTCCCAACAAATGTTTTGAGATTAGACATACCCATTGAGGTATGGAATTGCATTGGTTATGCACATACAGTAGGGTGGAAAAAGATACCTCCATTAACATCTTATAAGTACTTATGTTTACACTACATTCCTATTGACTGCAGGTGTATATCCCCTACATGTATTATTACACTAGGCAATGCGCATTAGGTTGTGTAATGGGTTTGGCTAGTTCATTATATACCTGACCTATATCTGACATACAAACTGTCCAAGATGCAGATGTTACTGCTACATAATTATATATTTTATTTATATTTATATATCTACATATCTGGATGTGTTCACATGACATTTTCAGTTATATTTCTACAGAACCCTATATTTCAAGTAGCACACTCACATTTCTGGGGAACACATTAACAAGCTACTCATGTGCCAGATTTACTTATGCATGCCAGCCATTAACCAACTGTTGAGGACTGTATATATGCTTCACAGCTACTGGCACTTCCTTCATCCACTTTATATGAGACTGCCCAACTGTGGGTTGACTGCGGTTAATACAACAGTACTTTTTATATAATGCAAGGGTACAACAACATTTCAAAGTACGTGACGCGGACACACTCCAAGTATTATATCTGTATTAATTACATTACACACTTTTCTAGAGGCTCTCTCATTTATTTGATATTACAGTGCATGCAGAAGACTTATTCAAGATGTATTATACCTTTATAAATAGGTTACAACACTCTTTTTCAGGCTTGCTCACTTATTTTATATAGCAGTACATGCAGATATATTATTCAGGGGTTATTTTATCTTTATTAATGGGTTACAACACTTTTGCTGGCTCTCTGACTTATTTTATATAACAGTACATGCAGAGAAATTATTCAGGGCTTTTTATGCCTTTATTATTGGGCTACAACACTTTTATTCAGGCTATGTCACTTATTTTATATAACAATACATGCAGAATAATTACTAACCTTCCTGGTGGCACAGCCTTAGCAGCCTATCTGCATAGGCTTGCTGATTTGCAGCACGGACACCTGCAACTGTGAAGTAAATGAAGGGATATTGAGACATACCTATCCATTATATAGACTACAGTAGCATGTCTTACATACTTCATTCCATGGCCACTTACTCAGTAGTGGGGCATCTTGCATGTCATGGGCCTCCTGTATCCATTGGTTCAGTAGGTCCTGCTTCCATCTCTTCAGGTCTGCATGGTGGTGACAGACATGCTCACCAGTCCGAGGGATGCCTGTGGCACTGATGAGATCATGAGCTAACCGGTTCCAAGCCTCTGCTTTGTACTCCATCCCTTGAAACTGGCCCTGCAGGAGTCTTGACTCATGATGGTGGACAAGGAGCCAAACCATGTATTTTGACTCCTTGGTGCCCCAGCGTTGCGCTCAAAAGAGTGTACCCGCTCCAGCACCAGCCATTCTGACTGCAGATGGGAGCTACAATCAGTTATGGTGAGTATTTCTGCCTATGGAGCTTAAATATGCCGCATTTCCCGGACTTATTTGTGAGTGGCCGTTTTTGAAAATTCTCGGCTGAAAGCAAACCTGCTTAGCAGTGGTTAATCTTCCATTTATAAGTATATGTATGTTAACAATGCATGTTTATGCTAAGCTGTCATGGCTTAGTGGTTCAGTACTTTGATTATGGTGCACAGTGTCACGGGTTCGAAACTTGTCATTGCTTTTTATTTTACTACTGTCCAGACAGGCTAGGGTGTGGGGCTGTGTTTAGGCAACTTTGCTTTACGTTACTCCACGTTGCCCTACGGTGCGCTGGTTAGCGTGGTGCTCAGCTCTGCGCAAACCTATTGCGCTACGTAAAGCGCCACTTAGCTATGGGCAATTTTAATGCGCTAGGTAAAACGCTGCTTAGCCATGGGCAATTATATTGCGCTACATAAAATGCTGATTAGCCATGGGCAATTATATTGCACTAGGTAAAACGCTGCTTAGCTATGGGCAATTATATGTCAATATCCTTAATGCTGCTCACCTTCTTATCTTTATATACATTTGTTTCACTAATACATAGGCCATTTCAATGCTTTTTACTAAACTTTCATTCATATATGTCAGGAATTATTTTATATACTAATTTAAAACATAAAATAGACAGAGGAGTGGTGGGACTAGAACCAGGAATGCCTCTTCTTTGTGCGAATGCTCTACCTCTATGCTATTGCTATTTGGCTTTATTTGCATAAACATTTCTTATTATGCTCTTCGATGTCGAAATTGCTAACTGCAGCTAAGCAATGGACACACCCACGCAAACACGAGCAAATACGGGCAGCTATATCGGGAATTATAAAAAAAAAAAATTAGTTTACATTTTACATTTACAAAGGGGTTTAGTATGTGGGGATGTGTACTGTTTGCTATGTGTACATTTCAGTGGACTCGCTCATTGCATTTGTCATTTTCACTTTATATGGATGCAGGGACGTGGATATTTGGACTTCTTGGCAGTCTGACACGCCCTGTGCAGTCTTACATGCTTCGTGTAAGCCTTCCAGTTGAGTCAGTGCCCTCATGCATATGCATGACGCGCTGACGTTGCAGTCTTAAACGTCAGTCTCCGAGTAAGACTTGATTAGTCTTACTCGGAGGATTACTGAATTCCCCCCATAGTGTTTCTGTGAAGGTAAACTGCTATTCAGTTGCATATGCCTGTGTTTTGTAATGGCAAGAATGCACTCTGTAATGTATGCAGTATGTATTTCAAAGCTGCTGCAGGAATATAATTGGTACTTTAGTTATATAAATGTAATGCCAACTTTGGGACGTTTTGCAAAAAATCTAAATATATAAACTCTCTTGTGTTTTTTTTGTCTAAGTAAGACATCGACTGTCAGTGAGTCATTTGTTTTAATTTTAAGGGGAATCTGTAAAATAGTAATGAAAGCGTCCTGGAAATCAATGATTTGCATTCAGAACAAATATGGCTTTACCACTGTTACTTATAAATGTAGTTCACATTTTACAGAAATGCTTAGTATTTGGAATTATTTACAGTACCAAGAAAAGAATCTAAGAAACTCCATTAGGAGAATTAATCTAGAGAGGTTCTGTATCCATTAGACACAGAAATATATTCCATCCATTACAAAAAAATAGATTTAAAGTAAAACATAAAACATAATACATCTCATTTCTATACATAAAAGAAATGCAAGCTTTGGGATCTCAGAAAACTGTGAGACTGTATCAGAAAGTACTTTTTTTTTTGTTTATTAGCCTATTGGGACAAGCTCTGATCAGTAACAATAAAAAACATAAAAACTATTTGGGTTGTGGTAGAGAACTCAGTCTAGAGGGGAAATAAAAATATTTTGAGATTAGAAAGTGATATCATTATTGTTTTGTATTGCTAGCACTCAGTAAATGAGTAGTTATTTAAAGTTCACTTTATTTTCCTGGTAAGATAATAGATCAACATATAAAGTAGGTAATGGAACACATTTATAATAAGTACTAGTAACTATATATGTATAGTGTATCTATACATAACTGTATATATAGATTAGCTATCTATCTGCTAGGTAACCTCCCTTTCTTTTGCAATGAATGTCACACATGAAAGTCTATAGCTTACTATAATGTTTTTTAAACTGAATACTTCTGTAAATATGCAACCTCTCTTATTATTCTTCATTTTCTTTTGCAATGAATGTTACACATGAAAGCCTATGGCTTACTATAATGTTACTCTAATGTTTCTGACTCTGTATTTTGTTTATTATGTAGCCTCTATTTTACTATTATTATTAATGTAACTTCTTGTGGAGCTTTTCTCCCTAAGCCTCCACTGAAAATGGGTCTTTATGACCCAGTGGATTCTCCCAGTCAACAAATACAAATAAAATAAATAAATAAAATAATAGTAACTCAGTGCTACAATAAACATAACTGAAGGTGCATGTTGAGTAATGCCAAGGCTTTAATTGACAGGATTTAAAAAGATGGGCGTGCCATGGAATTATATTACATGAGCTTGTAGGCAAGTAATTTTCACAAAAGTAATCAGTATACCTAGTCCATTTGAAAACAAATGAAATGATATTATTATTCTCAGTAAGTCTTTATTTCCAAATTTAAAGCCACTGTGAAATGGTATAAAATATGCACTGGATTATACAAACAGAGAATTAAATTATTGCTATATATGGGCATGTAGTAATATGTCATGATGACATGTATGCATGCATTATAATGTCTGATGATGAGGTGCATGCATATGTAAGAATATGTCATGAATGGCAAGTATATGTAATTATATTTCATTGTGTTTGGTATACATAACAAGTGGCATATGAATGTATCAATATGATATGGTTATTGCATGTTTATGTAAAGATATGACATGGTGATTGATATGTGTGCTTAATAATATGTAATTATATGGGGCATACACATGCAACGATATGTCATGGTGAGCAGTAAAGGTACACAATTTAGTTGATTTATTTTTATTTTAGGATTTGATAACTATATATATGGGATGGTCTATTGACACTTTTCAGCCACAGCCTGGGTACAAAGAAGAATCAATACTTTGATGAACAGTAGTATATTTGCAATATAAATGTCTGGAACAAATAAGTGCATATTGTGATATATACATAATTTACAAGACATTTGTTTACTTATGAGTACCAGTTGTTATACAATGCAAAAACTAGCTAGGGTTTCTAAGGAAGTAACACTTTGTTTCATTTTGCAAGTGTTGTCTATATTGTTTTTGTATGTTTCAAAACTGTCAATATTTTTTTATGTCTACAGGTAGCTCGTGCCACAAATCTAGGCCTAATGTGGAGATTTTATTTTCACTTATGGCTAGTTTGAAAACACGTCTGATTTAACATGAGTGTATTATCTTGGCTGTCATGTTGAGTGGCATTTGTCAGAGTGAGTTGCATGTATACATAATATGCCATGCTGAGTCATATCCATATATAACAATGTGACAGAATGACTGCATGTTCATGTAATAATATGTCTTAGTGAGTGGCGGTGCATGTAATAATATGTCATGTATATAGCAAATGCATGTGATAATATGTCACACTGAGTGGAATGTGTATATAGTACTATATAATGGGGACAGGCATGTGTATGTAACAATATGTAATGGTGAGTGTTATGTGTATGTAAAGATATGTCATGATAAGTGGCCTAGGCATGTAAAAATTGACACAGTGTCTGCATGTTTATGAAATAATATTGTCATGGTGAGTCGTGTATATGATGAATAGTAGCATGTAGATGGTTATCTGGCATGCTTATGTGAATGAGATGTACATGTAGTATGTAATGGTAAGTGTCATCTGTATGTAAATTTATGACATGGTGAGTGCACTTGTGCAATGTTATGCACATATTTATGTTTATTTATTTATGCATGTATGTATCCTTTGTTGACTGCAGTAGTAAATGAGAATGAAGATAAAAAAGGTAATCAAGAGGAATGTGTACTAGAAAAATTAGAGACAGAAAGAAATTTAAGAAGAGAGAAAAAAATAGAAAAAAGTAAAGAAGGAGAGGCTGAAAAATGCTCTGAAGTAAGTGATGAAGAAGATGCAAATTGGAAGCTAGTAAAAATTAAAAACAAATTATATTGGGAAAAATAATAAAAGATAAGAAAAGTAAAATTAAGGGTATAAATATAGAAGATAAAAATTAAGGGAATGTGTGATTTTAAGGTACATATTTTAAAATGTTGTGGTGAAGAAAAGGAGTAAAACTGAAATAAGAAAGCAGGTAGAAAAATAATTTAAATATAAATTATTCTAAGATAAAAAGAATGAGATGTGCTAATTTAGAGTGATTTCAGTAAATGTGAATAGTATTAATTTAGTAAGAAGGCTAGGGAGAGTGGAATGGTGTGGTAACGGTGATATGGACGTTTTTGTGTTAGTGGATGTAAGGTTTTTGACAATTGAAGAAGGATTGCAAACAGAGAAATTCTAGCTGGAAACATAACATTTATTTATTTTATTTTACATTTGTTGACCGGGAGTGTCTGACTGAGCTGAAGCCCTTTTTCAGCGGAGGGCCGGGGAGAAAAGCTTCAGTATAGAAAGCATATTAATAACAGTTATTACACTCATAGAAATATACAAAAAGGTTACCATTCTGGTAAAGTAGTTGACAAGATTAAACAATACATATCAAAAAAAGATGATCTTAGGAAATGAGTGTTCTTCTGGAGTAGGTGTGTTGGCACAAAAAGACTGAAGATTTTAGATGTAACATTGTCAAGGGTAAATAGGTAACTGCTGTGTATGTGAAATGGAAAAAAAAAGGTTAGTAGAATTATATCATCATATGCTTATGTTACCATTAAGGACAGAGAAAAGTTGCTTCATTGGATATTAGATTATATGGAGGTTAATATTAATATTTTAATGGCAGGAAATGTTAAGTGTGAATTAAGGTGAAAAAGTAAAAACAAAGGGAATGATGTAAAAAACTACAGAAAGTTATAAAAGGTGGTAAGTATTGCTTGTCCTATATTATGATTCAAGATGAGCTGGCAGGGTAGTTCATTTATATGCTTTATTATATAGAAACACATCAGGGTGGATAGCAGCAACATAAAATATAAACAAACTGATTAACTGACAGACCATTAAATACATGCATGCCTACATTTCAACAGCACTATACAAAATCAAAGTCTGGCTCACATGTGCTCAGTATTTATACATATGCGCAAGCCCATGGAAAGCTTCTTAAAGGTATACATACATACTAATCTACATCCTGCCTCTTTAGTGAATTTCCCACAATAAAATGACGTCTGAAAAAGACATGCAATTATACAGACATTGAAAAATAAATGCAGAGCTCATGACCAAATTACCGTGTATCTGGAACATGGTCTAGAAATGTGACCTGATCTATTGATATAGCAATTAGGACTGAGTTTAGCAATAGGGACAGTGATTGGTGAACAATCTGTTTCATGAGTTTTGGGAATATTCTCAGGAATAGGAATATTTTCTGGAATGTTCTCTGGAACTGGAAAACTGAATAACTCATTCTGAGATCTAGAGTCTTTTTCATAGATAAGATGCTGCAATACAGGCTCAGACACTGGTACTAAATGTTTCCGATTCTGCCTAAATTCAACTCCTTGTGATTCCACAATGTACAATCTCGGCTTTGGATATTCACTTTTCATGACTCCAATCCAATTATAACCTTTGGACATCTGCATTCCCACTATCTCCCCTTCTCATAATGGACTGAGCAGTTTGCTGGACTTATCATAGTAGGACTTCTGGAACAAATGCCTTTTCATGTGTTGAGCTCTCACTGTTTTGTTGTTCTTAGCACAGGGAACTGACAGACTGCTACTGAATGGCACTGTGGTTCTGGTTTGTCTCTAGAAAAGTCTTTGTGCAGGTGAACCAAGATCTTTATCACGAGGAATATTTCTGAGATTCAGGAGATTCAGAAAAGCATCACTATTGTCTCGTTTTGACTCCTCTAATAACTGTTTCACACTTTGAACTGCAGATTCTGCCAAACATTTGACTGTGGGTACTCAGGGCTACTCATAACATGAATAAAGTTCCACTCTTCAGCAAATCTCTTGAACTGATGGCTTGTAAATTGTGTACCATTGTCAGAAATAACTTTGTGTGGACTACCACGGACTGTGAAATGATGCTTCAACTTAGTAATGAACGTCCTGGATGCTAAATTAGGAAGTAGGTCAATCTGGAACTCATTTGAATGAGAGTCTACTAACTCCAAGTAATGCTTACCATTCCATTCAAAAATGTCTGTAGCTACCTATCAACCAAGGTAGTTCAGGAATCTGGTTTAGATGAAGTGTTTCTTTCTGTTGATGTTGTTTAGTAGTTACATACAGAACAAGATGAAAGTACTTTCTCGATATCTTTTGACATAGAAAGCCAAAATACTAATCTTCTTGTGCTTCTTTTGGTAGAATCAGTTGCTGGGTGGCCACAATGCAAGATGGCAATGTACTCTTGTTGCATGGATTTTGGAACAATCACTTTTGGACCTTTCATGATGTTACTATTGTCAAACAAAATCTCATCTTTGTAAGGAAAATAAGGTTGCAGGTCTACTGGTAAACAAGATTGCTTTGACAGCCATCCTTGACTAATAAAGTTGTTGAGCTTCTGAAGTTTTGGATCTGAGGCTGTGTGACTTCTAATTTCATCAAGATGTGTGGAAGAAAAACTTCTCACTTCCATGACTTCAAAATCAAGTTTCTCATTTTCATGCTGTTCAGTGGTATTTATGGGCAATCTGGATAAAGTGTCAGTAAGATAAAAAAGCTTGCCTTTTGTGTAGACAAGATTGAAATTATACTTTTGCAACTTGAACATCAGGTGTTGCAATCTGGCTGGAACTGTATGCATAGGCTTTCTCAAAATAGTGACTAGAGGTTGGTAATCTGTTTCGACTTGAATAGGTCAGCCATAAATATAATCATGGAACTTTGAACATCTCAGTATGTGTTAAAGATTTTGGATGCATAGGCTACTGGTCTACCATCTTGAAGAATGATTGAACCAAGACTAACCTTCGAAGCATCACAAGAAAGATGAACTGGTTTGTGAACATCATAGTATCTGAGAGTTGGTGGACTAGCAATTCTCTATTTCATGATATCAAACGCTCTTTGGTGTTGTTCTAACCAGGACCAATATACATCTTTATGTGTCAACTCTTTGAGTGGTATGGAAAGTTGGTTGAAGTCTGGAATGAACTTGCCTAGGTAGTTAACCATGCCAAGAAAATGTTGTAAGGCTTGAACATTGTCTGGAGCTGGCATCTTAAGAACTGCTGTTTCCTTGGAAAGCCTGAAGTGGTAAAAAAATGACCAACATAAGTAACTTCTCATAGCCTGAATTTGCACTTCTGAGGATTCAGCTTAAGATTCACTTCATATGCTCTTTCCAGAACTTTCTTGAGGTTTCTGTCATGCTCGGCTTTACCATTACTTCCTACTAGAATACCATCTACTATAATAATACACAGATATTCAAAAAAAAAATTGTTCCATGGTACGTTGGAAGACTTTACTGGCAGAATTTATCCCAAATGGCATTCACAAAAACCTGTACCTGCCAAAAGGAGTATTGAAAGTGGTTAGCAATGGAGATTTTCAGTCAAGCATAATTTGCCAAAATTAACTCTTTCCATCCAAAACAGAAAAAAACAGTGGAATTTGGCAAAAGGGTAGTGACTTTTTTGACTGTACACATTGGATGATAAGGTCTTTTCAGTGTTTTGTTCAAATCTCTTGGATCAGTACATATTCTGATATAATCTGAACTTTTCTTATGAGCTATCACCATGGAATATACCTATTCAGTCGGTTCATCAACTGGACAAATCATACCTTGCTGCACCATTTTGTCTAGCTCAAACTTGACTCTGTTCTGCATAGCTACTGGAACTTTCCCGGCTGGTCTTACAACTAGGCTGACTTCAGGGTCTAACTTCATGGAGCACACAACAGGGAGTTTGCCTAGTTTGTCTTCAAAAAGATCAGCATAGGTAGAGAAAATAGACTGGACAAAATTAGAACAGTGGCCTTCTAAGCTTACATGGTGGACTTCCTTGGTAAATGAAAGTAGTCCCCTTTTCACACTGTTTCTGAGGCCTAATAATGACTGTACGTGCCTTTTGACTACGTAAAATTGCAAGTCATTGCTGTTCTCAGCAGAGTAACATGAAAGCACTACTGAACCTTCAGTTTGAGTTTCTTCACCACCATAAGCAACAAGCTTCACACACTTTGCCAAATAAAGCTTTTCACCAACACATACTCTAGCAAGTGTTTCTGCTGACATAACACTGCATTTTGAACCTGTGTCAACTTTGAGCTCTACGGGTCTTCCATTTATCTGAACAGTACAAAATACTTCATTTTTTGGCCATAAATCTACTGTATTGACTGTTTCATTAAGCACAGACATACCATCAACATAAAAAGTAGGGTCACAGCTTTCTAATTGATCAAATTGTGTCTTTGAATGTTCTCTTTTAATAAAAGAATATGCCTCTTTTGATTTACAAAATGTTTGGAAATTATTCCAGTTTTCACATCTGTGGCATTGCTGACCAAAAGCTAAGCACTTTTCTCCTTTAGACACATGATTACCACCACAGTTATGAGAGTTGAGTATGAGGCTAGGTGAGGGAACATACTTTGAGTTTCCTGATTCACCCTTGTGCTTTACTGAGACTGTGTGTGCTCTGGAATTTTCTAGAAAGCTATGGGGTTTACCAGGGACTGTTACAGGGTCCACAGTTGCTGCCATGTGCTTGGCCTGTTTCTTTTAACCACATGCTGCATATTATCAACATTAGCACTAAAATATACTGGAAAAATACATTTCTCAATTTTAAACATATTTGTGTGCTTTTGTGTGAGCTCATATATCTGACAAATATCGATGGCCTTATTCAAAGTTAAACCATTGTCTTGAAGAAAAATCTTTCTCACAGCATCATCCTTAATACCACGCACAAGTCTGTCTTTTATCAATGCATTCCTTAAATCACTAAATTTGCACATTTTAGTTTTGTTTCTCAAGTCATTTATTTATGCTGCAAAAGTTTCCCCAGGTTTTTGATCCCTTGTGTAAAATTAGTGTCTTTCCATTGTAATATTTGTTTGGGAGTTACACATTTTTCTGAATTTATGTTTTAAGTCTTTCCTTGCTTTAGCTGGTACAACTATATGATGGTTTTCCCCATCTCCTTCAAACAGAGCACATGCATACACAAATTAATGCTCTCTTTCTATGGCTTCTGAACCAGCTAAATTAAGCAGAATGCCTTAAAATAAATAAAGCCTTTATACATACATCTTTATCAGAAAATGCAGCTTGTATGAAAATATCATACTCTTGCTCAGAGCTCTCCAATTCTCTGCAACATTATTATCAAACACAAGTGAAGCTGGTCTATAAAAGTCTTCAGTGATGCCAACAAATTATAGTAAAACACAATGCAGTTCTGTCCCACTTGTAATTATATATAAACATGCACACACACCAGGTACTTGTAATAACATTCAAATGTTCAGTACACTCTTCAAAATACTGTAATTTGTGAAATGTGCTTTGAAATGGCTGTATTTTACAAAATAATTGCACTGTAATCCTACACAAACTTGAGAACACTTTGTATACTTTGGATATTTTGAATAGCTTTAATTAATGCAAAAAAGTAGCATATAGTGAAATGTGGTCATTTTCCTTATTGTATAAATTTTATGCGATTCGGTAATTAATTTCAAACATTTTCATAACTGTTTTGAATATTTTTATCAATATGTCACAGTTTCAGACATGCTGCTTAACTAGAAATTCATTTTGAGTGTTCTGAGTGCTTTGTCTTATATTCTTCAAGTAATAAATCATTTAAGCAAGTTTTTGTACCTGGAATTCTTTCTAACCTGTTTTTGCAAGTTGTACATGCAGTAGGGATGATCCATTCCTCTATATTCCTCCAACATTAAGCTTTTCTCCCTGAGACTCTGTCGAAAATGGACTCTGCTTGGCCCAGTGGACTTCCCTGGTCATCAAACTGGAAATAAATAAATAATACATAAATAAATCATTTAAGCCAGGTTTTGTACCTGAAATTCATTTCTATCCTGTTTTTTGCAAATTGTACATGCAGCAGGGATGATCCATTCCTCTATATTCCTCCAAAATTAACTGAATGCCTCCTGGTCTTCATTCTGGGTCCCATTCTGACATCATGTCTCTCGTCCTATGTTATGATTCAAGATGAACAGGTGGGTTGGTTTATTTATATGCTTTATTATACAGAGACACATCAGGATGAATAGAAACAACATAAAATATAAATAAACTGATTAAACAACAGACCATTACATACATGCAGGCTTACATCTCCACAGAGCTCTTCAAAATGGCAGTCTGGCTTGCACGTGCTCAGTATTTATACACACATTCAAGCCCATTGAAAGTGTCTTAAAGGTATACATACATACTGATCTACAGTAAGTTAGTTGAGTTGGAATAAAAGTCAGTGTATCTACAGAAGGAGTGTATTTGGATCTGAAAATTATTATTTTGTGTTATCTGAAAGTTTGAGTATAGCAGAAGGTGAAGCAGTTGTAAAGTTTTTTTCAGACCATTTAGCAGTATGGATGGAAGTGATGGAAAAAATTAATATATTAGAATAGGAAAGGGGATAAAAAAGATAAATGAGAAATTATGGAATGAAAGTGGGAAATTAAAAGTATTACAGTTATAGAAGGATCATATAGCTATGAGGGATTTTTTTATAAACCATGGGGCCGGATTTCATACTGCTCACAGAATCTGATGGATTACACCTATAGCAGCACAAAACTTGCAGATAACACTATACTATGCTAATGTACACCAAGAAACTTTGCATAACTCATTGTACAATGGAGTTCTGCAGTTCCAACTGTGCACTATGGAAATGTGCAAGTTATCCATAATTATAAGATATGGTTGTCAAATAACTTTGTACAGTACCAAAGAAACAGGAAGATGATCACAAATCAAGAATCCTGATTATTGTTTAGAACGATAAAATCTGTACAGTAAGGTTATGGACAACTATGGAATGTTACTGACAAGCAAAGAAAAACACACACACATATATTAAAAATGCTAAATATTCCAAAGTAATCAGCATGGCAATTGTAACATAAATTTGTTGAAGTACACACAGAAATGTCTTAGACAATAACATATATTTCTGTATGGTATCCACTAATTTATAATATGTGCTTCAAATCTGCAAGGCTAGTTGTAATACATATATATTCACATCCCCTCATTACATTAAACTCAGAGACAGCTATGGATATCTACATGATACATGTAGCATTAAGGAAATATTGACTTTGATTTACAGATTTTGAGGGAATCTGTAAATCCATCCTTCCATTCTCAACCTCTTTTTCCCATTTTTCACATGTGGTAGGGGTGTCACTTCAGCAGTGACAATCATCTTGAGACAAGGCAGTGTAAACTTTGGCCCAAGATGAGGAATCCATAAATATCCTATTAAAAAAAAATAAAGGTGAAGGACAGTCATGGCCACATCGCCATAGCTAACAGTTGCTAACAATGGCTTTGGGACCTGTGTAGGGAACACAAGTAATGCACACATCCATGGAAAGAGGCATACACGAGGAGTGTTGGAATAGGAAATTCTGAGGGAAAGTAAGAGGGGCATGGGCAATATTTTTTGGCAGGAACAGGCCCCATTTTTTATTAAAGAATGGAAGGAAAGGTAAACATAGAGGAGGTGAAGGCAAGCACAGCAAGTATACCTATAGAACAAATAGCACAACACAAGACAGACACATGTTGGAAAAACAAAAACAGTATGGACAGGTTAGTTACACAGACAGCACGCTGCACAACACAGGCAATATAAAGATGTCAGACAGGGTGAGGATGCATACCAGCCATGGTGAAATGCAGAAAAGCAAACCTATGCACTATCACATTAGCACATGTTATGAACTATGTGACAGTCATAATTGGATGACTATGACCAGTGGTAAATGTGTGCTAAGGATCACGATAAAAATTGGATGAATAAACACAAATACAAATAGTCCATCAGCAGTGCAAGTGTTAGCCAAGCTACATCACAGATAACCAAATACAGGTCAAACAATGATACATAACTCCAGAAGACAGAACCAAACCTACAACCATGCATGTGAAAGGCAAACAACCAAGCGCAGTGCCAAATAGAAGTACTGCAGAAAAGCAGCAAAGGCTGCTACATACACAAGTAGATGTACACAACCCAAACAAATGTGTAATGGCATGTGTGTATGTTATGCATATATGCATGAAAAAAGGCAACACATAGGTGTACGTGTATGTATGTGCATCAGTGGCATTAATGGAAGGTACATGAAATTAAAGTACACATACATGCACCAATGACATGTAATAATATGTTCAAATATGTAACAATACAGAATAATGAATATAGCAGGTTGTGCACATGAAAGCATCTACAATGGATAACAAACAAGGAGGTATTGCAAGCATTAGCAGCAACTTGTGTGCACATGTCCCACATTGTAAAATGGTCATACATGTGTTACATGTTCACTGTCAAATTAAGAAATGGCAATGGACTTGAATGTTGACAAAGGCAAACATACCAGCAATAAATACTCAAAACCTTAAGTTGGGAGGGAGGTGGACCACCTAGGACCACTTTATTGTAAAACAGGACACAGTAAATCGACACAATGCAAATGCATGTGTAGAGCACATAGAGTGCTGTAAAATACATATAGACAGACATTTAAACAAATGAAAAATGTATGTCAAATGGGAAGATGAACTACTGATGTCCACAAAACTAGACATGAATAAAACACACATACAATGTATTATACAATCATGTCACATCAACATGCACAGATAAATAAGTTAAAAATTAAAGTCACATACACGTCAATGATATGTAACACTTTTGTATATAATTTTAATAATTTTAGTAATTTCTGCTTTGTGTCAACTGCTCTGCCTGTATTATGATCACAATTTATTGTATTCTACTGGAGCTTGTCTCCACTGAAAATGGTCACCTTGCTCAGTTGGACCAACCTGGTTAACAAATGTCAAAATAAATAAAAAATAAACAAATTAATATTGTCATGCAAATGTCAAATAAATGCATGTGCATGTCAATCACACTGCTCATTACAGAGCAGAGGACACCTCTGTGAGCATCACTGCAGCACATCAGTAGTACATCACTGAATGCTCACTGTCAAAGGTACATTTCTATGTCAGTATTTATTTGACTATGTGCACAAACACATACAATCATAATGTGTACAACTATTTATGGAAAGTATACACCAATGTCACTACATCATGGGTGTAGAAATGCTACATGCAACAAACATGTTGTAATGTACTTTGAAAGAATGTGTAATCTATAACATTGTGTACAGAATAATGCTACTTTGCTGTTAGATGCAGTCAGATAAGGAGGACTGTACATGGACAGGATGTACCTGAATCTGATCCCGTATGACATCAGTATTGCCATATCATGACAGAACACTACATCAAGAGAGTAGGACATCATGACAACTGTCATCCAAAACAATGTGGAATGAGGTCCATGCAATGAGTAATCCTATATTTATTCTTGAAAATATGTAACATTTTTATCATAGCAGGATCAGAAAGTACCTTATAGGTCAGGCATGAGTCCCCTCTCAATAAATGATATGAGATGGAGTAAAGGGGTAGGGCTTTTAGTCGGGCTGCATAAGGCTTGTGCCTTAAGCTTTGTATTTTTTTAGTGAGACACCTCTGAAGCCACTCCAGTTGGTGTAAGTGCCTGGTTAGGTACACGCAGAAGGGAGCATTGTATTAGATTATGGGCCTCATGAGGGCCAAATACAAAGAAAATATTATTTCCTTTGATCTTGATGCCATACCTTTACTTCTAACTCAGAAGAATTTCCTTACTGCCATAGCTACCTGGTTGTTAAAGTTTAGGTTACTGTCTATCTGTGTTCCTAGGTCCTTCACCACTGGGTATACATTTAGGGGTGTGCTATCAATAATATTATAATCTGTAGGGTTACCTGATTTACTGAAGAGTGTGATTATGGATTTTTAGTATTTAGTTTCAGACAATGGTTTTGGCACCAGTCGACTGTCAATTTTAGGCCTGTTTGTAGAATGTCATCATTATTTGGGGATTCAATGATTGCTCCCAGCTTGCAGTCATCAGCTAAAATCAGAGAAGTATATACCAAACAGAAGGGATTCCAGAGTTAAGCTCTGTGGGATACCACTAATAACAGGTTTCTTATCAGAGGTGGATTCACTTACCCGGACATGTGTCCTGTCATTGAGCCAGTTTGTTATCCATCTGATGATGCAGTGGTTTATGCCCATCTCAGTAAGTTTATCTATGATCCTCAAGTGGGGGACTGTGTCAAAAACTTTGGTCAGGTCTAGATAAGTGGTGTGTACCATTTTTCCTTCATTCATGGCCCTGGCGACTTTCTCAAAGAAGTCCTTCAGATCGAGCAGGCAGACCTCCCTTTGACAAAGACAAATTGGTTCTGGTCCAGTATTTGGAGAGTTCCTATGCTATTATTGATCAGGTCCATGGTAATTCCCTCCATGACCTTGCAGATAAGACTAGTCAAGCTTATGGCTCTGTAGTTCCCTGGGTCAGTTGATAGGCCCCCCCTTGTGCAGAGAGATGACTGTTGAAGTTCTCCATTCCTCAGGGACAAAGACCATCTGGAGGCTGTGGTTAAAAACAGTTTCTACTGGCCCTGATAGATACTGTTTTAAACTACTTAAGAATCATCCTGGAATGTTGTCAGGATGTATGGAGGATGTGTTTTTGGCTTTGGTGTGTGCAGTAGGGACCTGCTTCCTCATAATTACTGGTAGGGGGAAGTTTGAGGGTATTTCTTTGGCCATGGTAGGATGTGATGGGGGAGAAGTTTGAACTTAACTTGGCAGCCAGCAGGCTTGGTATAGTTTCAGATTGGGTGTAAGTGTTGCTGTTCATAAACAACTCAACAGATTGCTAAGTGTTTCCCCTAAGGTTACAAACATAACAAAAGAAAGTCTTATGGTTGTCTTTCATCTAGGAGACTATCTTTGCCTCATAGTTTGCTTTGGCAGA
This sequence comes from Protopterus annectens, assembly GCF_019279795.1. Lineage (NCBI taxonomy): Eukaryota > Metazoa > Chordata > Ceratodontiformes > Protopteridae > Protopterus > Protopterus annectens. Next base: position 1,257,102,211 of record NC_056729.1, read on the forward strand.
TTTGACCAGCTTTCTAATTTGTTTGTTTGTTTAGACAAGTGAGTGTCTTTTTGCACTATTTTGTCTGTTCCTTCCTGGTTTTGTAGAGGATTTTTCTTTCCTTTTGTTGAATTGCCTGTTTAGGCTAGGGGTCCACCAGGGTAGTTTATTTTTGCCAACAATTGTAGGTTTGTCTCAGACAGGTACTGCCTCCTCTATGCAGATATGAATGTGGTTGTACAGTGCTTTTGTGTAGAGCTCAGAGTAGACCTCAGTGTCATCCAGGTTCAGATTGGCTTGGAAGTTTAATAAGTTGTCACTTAGTTTGAGGTAAACTGCCTTAGCAGAGTTCTTAACAGGTTTAGAGTTTGATGGGGGTTCTATGTTAGTCTTAATAGTAAAGGAGATCATTTTATGGTCAGATCTTACCAGAGAGTAGGTAATGCATAGAAGGTCGCAGCACCACCTCAAGTTCATGAGTACAAGGTCTAGAATATTTGTACCTGTAGCTGGGGAGATAACTAGTTGCTCCAGGCTGTTTGCATTGATAAAGTCTAAAACCTCTGAACAAGTGAATTATGGGTTGTATACATCTCCCAGTTTATGGAGAGGAAGTTGAAATTACCTATAAGCATGGTTTTAGGCTGATTGTTAATAGATTCCAGTAGGTTTAGGTAGGAGGTGTGGTTTTCTAGACTCATGTTAGGGGAGCTGTAGCTAGCAAGAATATGATAGTGGGTTGCACCTATGGTTAGTTGGGTATGGAACATCTCAAATGAGTCATTTTGTTGGACCCCTCTTCCCTTTGTTTTATCTTGAGATGAGGATCAGAATGTATGAAAGGAGTTGTAGCCTTTGATAGCTGGGGTGCTCGCCTTGGTTTTTATTTAAGCTCCTAGCATTGAGCAACCGTACCTTTAGGTGGTTGTGAATGATTTTTGTTATATTGAAGTGTTTAACAACTTCACACAGCCTAAAAAGGCACTGTGGGATATATAAAGTTTTTGCCTGTATCCTGAAGCCAAGTACTGACAAGTGCAAAGCATCTCTGACAAGGTATCATGGTTTCTCAATCATGTCTCACCAGGTTGACAGATATTGTGACAAAAACAGTCACTTCTTTGTTTGTAGTGTGTGTTCCTCCAAATCTCTTTTCAGAAGGATGAATTAGCCAGATACTTAGTTGTTTGGTAGTTGTTTGTTGTTTAATCTGCACTAGAGAGCTGCTTTTGCTGTGCTTTTATACTGACAGTTTCCAGGGTCAGACATCTTCTGGCAGTAGGTGGTTTCCTGAGCTCTCTGAGTTGGGAAGCACTGGGGGAAGATCCAAGTGTTGTTATTTATTGGCTAGAGGGCATAGGAGTCATAATTTTAAGCTTTTTTTCTTGGTGTGGAGCTTTTCATTGGGTTGAAGCAGTTAGCAGTACTCTGTGTAGCAAATGCTTAGACAGTAAAATGTATCTGTAAAGTATGGATTACATCTAAAACGTGTGGCATTGTGCAGAAATTAGCTTAGATCAGCAAGCTTGTGAATCAAATAGCACTACTATGTCATAGTAGTATATAAAATCCTGCCCTTAACCATAGAAACTACCCTAGGAGACCCTGTTCTAAAACCTAATCCTTAGTCCTAAACAGCCAGTTGTATCACTGGGGACCAGACAACATGATATGCAATTTCCAAATGCCTCTGTGTCCAACTTGGTAGACTTGGGCATCCTAAGGCAATGTGGCAATTAGCTCATGTTCTCAGATAACCAGTTAATCATTAAAGAAAATAACATGATATGTGAAAGATGTAAATACACTTCCTTGGAGGCAAAAATTTTGCAAGCAAATGAGGTTGTCAGGAATACCCACACTACATCCCTCACACACACCGTTCATGACACACGCAGATTGTCCTATGCTGAGGCACGTAAAAGAAACCTTCCCAAATCTCAAAGACCTCCAAAGCCACCTCATGGCAGCACTGCCCCTCAGCAATCAATAAAGCGCACATCCAAAGCAACACCAAACATCTCACATAAGCCTACACCTAATGGTATTCCAGGTGCAAATCCCATAAGGCAAGTATTTGCTTTACCTATTACTCTTGTCATTGGGGTCTCCATTGTATGGCACTTAGATGCCCCACTCACCAGGATTGACAAGGAGAAGATAAAGGTTAGTTGCCTGTCTGGAGCCTGGATCTGCAATATCATGCATGTACTCAAGTTACTGCACCCAAGGCAACAATATGATTCTATCATAGTCCATGTGGGTGTAAATGGCCTGAGACATACCTGTCCAGACTATACGAAAAGAGGCTTAATGGATCTCTTGGAATATGTGTCACAGATAGGTATGAGCCTTGAATTGAGTAGCATTCTACCTTCACAAAGGATGATGCAGTTTTTGATGTCACTCCAAGGGGATCCAGTATCTGTCAGCATGAGAGAACATAGTCAAAAGACCATGTTGCTGTGCCAAGCATGGATTGCAACCTGTCCCCCTAGTATTGTAGATATTGACAAAAACTTTATCCACCCCTTTAGAACCTTTTTTTAGGCAATGCCAAAAAGAACTACCATCATAGTGAAAAAGTATGCAAGCAACTTTAAGGTGCTATTTCTCAGTGCTGAGAGCTAAAACAAAATATTTCACACCCTTCAAGTCCTCCTCACTCTTGAGAATGTAGACATCTGTGCTGTGACCAAAACATAGTTTAAAGGTATAGAAATTACTCAGGAAGTGCAAGGCTACAGTGTCTTCCACACACTTAGACCAACAACAACACAAACCGGGCTCAAAGGTGGAGGCATTTTGATCTATGTTAACAAAAAAATACCTTCAGGATGGTTAAACAGGATGGTACCATGAAACATATCCACATGCAAGTCATCACAGATAAGGTCCCTTACCATGTCATGGCTAGCTACAGGTCACTATCTATGCCCCTAGAGTTTCATGACTCTTACCTAAACCTACTACAGGCACTAGCCATCCATCCAAACACCCTATTCAAGGGTGACTCTAACTACCCCTCTATAGACTGGGACATGTACATGTCTCAGACTCACAGTCATAATGCTTCCTGGACTTTGTTAACACAAATACCCTGGAAGAGATAGTGCAAACTCCAACCAGATGATCAAACATACTAGATCTGGTACTTCCCAACATGGGAGAGCCTTGTCACAACCCCACCCCACCCATTTCATGCCTTCACTAGTGAGGTCGGATCACAAAGTTGTCTCATTTGAAGTAAAAACCAACCCAGAAAATCCAGCTAAATGAGTAACAGTTAGGACATACTCAAAACTAAACTACATCCCATTAAGTGACGCTTTATTTAAAAAAACTTAATTATCACTTGTGACATAGGCAAATTTACATTTATACAAAAGTAACCAAACTGTATTAACAAATTAATATTAACAAACATTGTACTTCACATATATTGCTATATATCATATAACTTAAGCAACATTACATCTTCTTTTTCTTCTTTTGGCTGCTGCCGTTAGGGGTCACCACAGCAGATCAACTGTTTCCATTTCTTCCTTTCATCTGCATCTTGCTCTGTCACACCAACCACCTGCATGTCCTCTCTCATCACATCCATAAACCTTATCTTAGGCCTCCCTCTTTTCCTGTTACCTGGCAGCTTCAACCTTAGCATCTTTTTCCCAATATACTCTGTATGCCTCCTCAGCACATGTCCAAACCAACTTATTCTTGCCTCTCTGGCTTTGTCTCCAAACCTTCCAACCTGGACTGACCCACTAATATATTTATTCCTAATCCTGTCCATCCTCGTCACACCCAGTGCAAATCTTAACATCTTCAACTCTGCCACGTCAAGCTCTGACATCTGCCTTTTTGTCAATGCCACTGTCTCCAACCCATATAACATAGCTGGTCTCACTACCCTCTTGTAGACCTTCCCTTTCACTCTTACTGGTACTCGTCTGTCACAAATCACTCCAGTCACTCTTCTCCACCCACTCCATCTTGCCTGTACTCTCTTCTTCACCTCTCTTCCACACTCACCATTACTCTGAACTGTTGATCCCAAGTACTTAAACTCATCCACCTTCGCCACCTCTACTCCCTGCATCCTCACCATTCCTCTATCCTCCCTCTCATTCACACACATATATTCTGTCTTAGTCCTGCTGACCTTCATTCGTCTTCTCTCTAGAGCATATCTCCACCTCTCCAGGGTCTCCTCCACCAGTTCCCTACTCTCACTACAGATCACAATGTCATCTGCAAACATCATAGTCCACGGTGACTCCTGTCTGATCTAGTCTGTCAACCTGTCCATCACCATTGCAAATAGGAAAGGGCTCAGAGCTGATCCTTGATGTAATCCCACCTCCACCTTAAAGGCATCCGTCACTCCCACCGTAGACCTCACTGCTGTCACACTACCCTCGTAAATATCCTGTACCACTCTTACATACTTCTCTGACACTCCCAACTTCCTCATACAATACCACAACTCCTCTCTAGGCACCCTGTCATATGCTTTCTCTAAATTCACAAAGACACAATGCAACTCCTTCTGACCTTCTCTGTACTTCTCCATCAACACTCTCAGAGCAAACATCGTAAATTATACAATTCCTGCCTCTTTTTTTAAACAAGCAACATTTTTATTAAACCATCACTTTTGACATAAGCAATCATACATAAGTGTCAGGTTGTCAAAATTCAAGCCTCCCTCAAGCCTGACACCACAGCTGCCTAGGCAGAATTATTCAGAGTCACTATACAAACAAGTGAATGGCTGCATAGAGGCTGCCATACCTACCAGAAATAAACCCAAAACAATCATTAAAAACAAACACTAATGGTGGAATCCTCACCTAAACAGGGTATATAATAAAAGAAGAAAACTCATAGTCAAAATCAGCAAAAGTAACTCCCTTAAAGACAAGTGCTGTCTTACATGTCTAAACAAGAAACTAAGATGTCTAATTAAGTCCAAAAGGTGAACCTGAGGTCAGGATAGGCTTGCAGGCTAAGGACCATCAGAAGGCCTTCTTCAGCTACTTCCATAAACCTTAGAGGTAACACACAACAGTGTGCTGAAATGGTGGTAAATGGTAATACCTACACTGATCAGAGTAACATAAATTCAGCTCAAACTTCACCCCCCACTTCAACAGGTAAGATCCCCTTCAGCATAGCTATCAGTGGTAACCTGGTGCTGGTAACATTCACTAAAACCACTCTTCAACTACAGCTTTGAAACAGGCTGTGACACAAGGGAAATACTGCCAGCTCAGCTAGCTGGAATTTTGTAAATAATTATATGTCATTTGAGAATATTAATATGACTTATATAGAAATGTAACAAAAGGAGACAACGCCAGCCCAGCTATCTGGAATTTTGTAAATAATTATATGTCATTTGAGAATATTAATATGACTTATATAGAAATGTAACAAAAGGAGACAACGCCAGCCCAGCTATCTGGAATTTTGTAAATAGTTATATGTCATTTGTGAATACCAGCATGATGCAATTGCTTGTGTTACCAAATGTATTAGAACTATATGTTATGTGTATATTAAACTACTGGTACAGAAGTGTGTGTTGAACAGTGTTTGTACAGTACTGAGCTTCAAGGATGTGCCCACAGAGTACCTACTGAAAAAGAACAGAAATGGATATAAACTGTATACCTGTGCAAATGGATATGTTTTAATAGTAGAAACTGGAACATACAGAGTTAACTTGCAAAATGTCAAGAAAATAAGTTGAAATTAAATTGTTTTATGATTGGGCTATAAAAGTTAGTTTCAATGCAGCAAGGAGACATTATGTCTAGAACTAGGGTGCCATCTGCATTGTTTGTGTTTTATTGTTTTATGTCTTTTAGCAACTGCAAACATCTGAAGGCTATGTATTTTTCACAAGGAGATGTCAAATGCTATGATGGGGGATTTAGCCTGGGAACTTAAGTCGGGTGACAAAAAGTGATGTCGTCCCAGCTAACACAGCAGTAATATTTGATATTAACGTAAGAACTCTCTCAGAAAGACACTGGGCATTTTGTACTTTGTCTTTGAACTAACAAGAACATCCACTCATCACCTCCTTCTGCACTTGCCTTGCTTTAATTAAGTTAACTAGGGTACAGTAATTTCTTTTAGATATAGTTAGGAATATAGTAAAGATTAGTTTGGATGTTTCTGTATTTATCTGAGACTGTCCTGCAGTGCTGTTTTACATATTTCCTGTGATTCTGAACTCTAAAGTAACTGTGTTTGTGTACTGAGTATTGTCTTGTTCTTTTATTATTTATTATTAAATATATTTAAACCTTTCTTTGTGGCTGATATTTGAGAGGCATATTTAAGCTCTGAGAGAACTTGCATATGTATTTGTTGACACTGTACAGGCCACTCCTAAATAGCCTTGTTCTTGGTCAGACTACCATTTGGATTAATAGTAACATTACACAGTAGGATTGGACACCCTTTGTTAAGAGCCTTAAAAGTAACTGATAAGAGTGTTTGGTGGCAGTGGAAACTACCTTATAGTCTGGGAAGAAGGGGCAGAGCTAGTAAACCTGTTCCAGCCTATCTCGTGTGTGTGTGTGTGTGTGTGTGTGTGTGTCTGTGTGTGTGTGTGTGTGTGTGTGTGTGTGTGTGTGTGCGTGTGTGTGTGTGCATATAAATCAAACCTCAAAGAGTGTGTGTGTCAGCTACCTGGTTGGACAGAGAGGGTACTGGAGGTTTTAGCTTGGCCACTCAGCTAAGATCTCAATCCTATAGCTATGCCAGTGGGGAGTCTTATTGGGGATCTGGAGAAAGAGGGAGAAAACAACCCCATACTGACTGTAGTCACTGTGTGTTCTTAAGGAAAATTGCACTTTACTGTGTGTGTACTTGTCATCCTCCCAAGTTTACATCCCTCACTGGTGCTAGTGGTGAGGATTGAGGCTCCTTGATTACTGGGCCAGTGCAGAGGTGTCACACACTCTACATTCCAAATAAATGGGGGACAACAACAGTCATTCCGCTCCACAAGAGCGGACCATCAACTGACAAAGAGAACTACAGGCCCATTGGTCCAACAAGCCTAATATGCAAAGTTATGGAACAAATTATCATGGAAATGATAAATAAGGACATTGGCAATCTACAGACCCATTTCAATTTGGCTTTGTTAAGGGAAGGTCATGCCTACTTAAGCAAGTACACTTCTTTGAGAGAATCACCAAAGTATTGGATGAGGGTAAAACAGAGCATACTGTGTATCTTCACCTGGCTATGGCATTTGATACAATAGCCCACTCAGGCATTGTTTCAAGCTCTATGAGCTAAGTGTAAACCCTGACATAACTTGCTGGATTTCCAGCTGGCTCACAGACAAACCCAAAAATTTAGGATTGCATACTGTGTCTTCCACCAAGAGGCCAGTCACCAGTGATGTACTACAGTTACCACATGAACCAAGACGACTAAAAAACAGTGAACCAAAACAGACTAAAAAAATACTGATGAAAAGACAAGTGCTCAGTGAAAACTTGAAGCAAATTTTCAGTGAGCGCTTGTCTTTTCATCAGTGTTCTTTTAGAAGTGCTACAGTTCTCCATGCTGGGTCAGCTCATGATTGACATCTACTTCTAGGAAATCAAGGCTAATGTTATAGATATCTGGCTCACCAAGTTTGCAGATCTCTGTAAATTGGGAGCTATTACAGATTCCTCCCGGGACATAATCTCGCAAGTGGGTTCGATGCAGACAGACAACTGGTGCCAAAGTCATGACCTAAAACAGTAAAAAAATGGATTATAATGCCCTTTGGGAAACTGACAATACAAGTTAATGACTCCATTGATAAAATGCCCTTAAGAGTCGACCCAGTAGTAAGGGATTTTGGAGCATATGTAGACAGTAATCTTTTCTTTGACCAACGTAGCTAAGATAATAAGAAGGTTGCTCTCTGTCATCCAGCATATATGTAAGGGTATGGCATCAAGGTCCAAGGAAGTTATAGTACCACTCTACTTGGCCCTTGTCAGACCTATAATTGAATACAATGCCCACTTTGGCATTTATCTAACTAGTCACTTGAAACAGTCATCCCCACAAAAGTTTCTCACCAAGAGAATTCAGGGCATGAATAGTCTATCCAACACTGATCCCCTAAAGGCTCTATCTCTGTATTCAGTCTCCTAAAAACTGCTGAGGGAGATCTTTGCTTGGATTACAGGGCTTTCTCAGACCCAGCCCTGATGAATATATTGTACATATGCAAAACAAACAGGACCAGAAACACTAGATGCAGGGATCTGAACTTTGCTTGGGACATAAACAGAAAGTGTTGGAGAAACAGATTTGTGTCCCAAAGGACCCCCGCACTATGAAATAGCCTCCCCATCCTGTTATTGTGATGTGAATTGGTCAGGGCATTATTTATGGTGTGTCTGCAAGCCACCTGGGCAGTACTCATGATTCTCCTATCTAGCACACATCCAAATTATACTAAAGTTTCGTATTAAGTGATACACTAAAGTGTCTCCTAATCAGCAGATACACACAGAGGCTGGAAAGACAGGTCAATACACACAGGAATCATGCATGCAGGGAGCAGGCCACATATAGTATGCTAATTGTTGTGGAGTGCAGCAACACTGGATGCGCCAAGAGCTCTGATTGATAGCCCTCCTTTGCAGGCCACAGCCCATACAAGAAATGGCTTATAACACAGCACATCCTGCAACACAAAATAAAGTGAAGCAAGTGTTTTCTTACATACATGCTGCTTCTGTTGCATGCATGCATAAGCAGGAGCCCTGCAGTGCAGTTATGAAATCCAGCAAGATTTTTGCTGGTTTGCAATTCTACACAGCATGGCATCGTACAAGCAAATTCAGTAGTAGGCTAACATCTTCTCAGGATCTCCCACACATATTGTTACAGCAGCATAAGGGCATAGTGAGGTTCAGGTAAGGAAGACACAGAAGTACGTGTACTGCAGCTGTGGCAGCAGTGGTCATAACATGTCACAACACTGGTAAAGGGGAGGCATCTGGTCCACAACTATGATCATGACACAGACAACATAGAATACACTGTTGCATGCATGATCACAGTCAGGTTATGCAGGGCAGAGCATGGAGTGGCCATGGTATGCATTAGCCATAAACATATACATACATGTTGGGTATGGGAGAGAAAAGTCATCAGCACTTGTACAAGTTGTTGGGGGACAGGAACCGGTGACAATTGAGTACAACACAATGAGTTGAGGTATGAATATGGGTAATGAACACAATAGCCACCTATTGTTGGAGGCTGTAGACAGTCAGAGATTAGATCTTCCAGTGATGGAGTTGAGTGGCAACAACATGTCAATTGGTGATATCCACTCTTTTGGCTTGTGAGCTTAGGGCTTGATGTGCTGTCTGTCAGGGAAAGGGTAG
>NC_056729.1:1257116620-1257141620 GCF_019279795.1 Protopterus annectens
CCAGTCTTCTGTAAATATATCTCTCCCCCAAATGTTACAAAGTTGTACTTCAAGATGACGTCTAACAATTCCTGCACCAATCTGATTTCTACACTGATAGCGTTGTGATGCAGTAAACGGTCAGTGACCCAGTCAATCCCTGTAGCATGAGGGATAGACGTATAAAGGTCTTTTACGTTTATTGTCAAAAATCTATGACCGCTCTTTAATTCTAAAGCACCCATGTCTTTTAAAAAAGCCCAAGAGTCTTTACAAATGTGTGTTTCCTTTTCAATGTATTTTTTCAGTATATTGTCCACGTATTTGGCTATCGGGTAAGTGATTGTACCCCTAGCATTAACCAATAGCCTCATGGGAGGCTTGTACACATCTTTATGGATCTTGGGTAATCCAAAAACTGTTGGAATCTTGGGAAACGAAACAGTCAAATATTTCAACACATCTTGTTCTATAACATTTTCTAAAAACAAATCATTCAAGAAAACATGGATGCACCTATACACAGCATTCAATTCATTAATGCTAGACAGTGTTTAAGCATCCTGCAATAACATGTGGGTAAGACAGTTTTCATAATGACAAGTGTCCATTAGTACTAAACCACCCCCCTTGTCAGGTTTAAGAATCCTGACAGGTAAACTTTTTAAAGTGTCCAACAAGTCAGCTTCATCATCAGTCAAGTTTTTGTTCGGAAGTGTCCTACAACAGTTGACTAAGTTTCTAATTTCGGTTTCACACAAATGTTCAAATAAAAAAAGTAAGGGGTGAATAGAGGGGGTTAAATGTACTTGGAACTCTCAAAGTTTTTTTGTCTAAAACAGTGTTACCAAAAATTGACAATAAATTCAACTTACTTATAAACAACTTTAAATCAAGCAATGTATGTGCTAGGTTAAAATGTCTCCATGGGACAAAAGTAAGACCTTTTGAAAATAAGTCAGACATCTCCACAGTGATTGTAAAACTCGAATAGTTATAAACAAAAAAATCTCCAAAACTGTTACTAATAATGTCAGGTTTTGTCCTTCTCATTACTTCTGAAAAGGTTTCTTGCTGTTGTTCCTGTGGTAGCTCCTCGTGTTGTAAAACCTCTGATGGTTCTGTCCCCGGTTCAAGGAAAAAGATGGTGTAGAACGAGAAACCTCCTCATCCCTGCCACGATCAGTTACAAAGTTTTCTGTAGGAACAACATCCTCCACATCCTCTCCAGTAGCTGGCCTACTAGGTCTAACTGTCTGCCTCATAACCCCATGAGTCAGGTTGACAGGAACACCTAGACTGTCGCCAACACTCTGAGAATGGGGGGGGGGGGTATGCAGTTTGTTTGTTGTATGCATCTATGTCTCTTTTCAATTTTATCATCTGCATCTCCATATTACAAGATATCTGTTGGTCTATGGTCGAAAAAATTCGTTTATACTCATAATTATACCTGTTAAAGTCTACATGTGACTTGATGTTAGTATCCAAAATTTCAATTTCAGCACTCAAATTGTCTATGAATTTCTGGTAAAATTTGGCCATTAAGTCCATTAACTCATGTCCATGTCTATCAAACAAACTAATCAGCTCACTATGGAACTCTGAACCAGCTATCAGTCCAGTGGGGTACTGCCAAGAGCGCAAGCCCTTTGGCACAACCCCCACTTTTTTACATTCATTAAAATAGGAAATCTCTAACTGAAGCTTCTTTACCTTTAAAGATTTGTGGTCCAAGGTCTTCAAAAAGTCCACTAAAGGAGCTTCTGATGTCCCTGTGTTTATCGACACGAACCCATTCCTGTTCTCAAAAACTGGGAGTTGCTCATTCAACCAAGATGTAACATTCAGTGAGTCTCCAGTTTGGCTCAGATATGAACTGGTCCTGGGACGTTCACCGGTAGGTCTAGGATGTGCAGAAACCCTTGAAACAGTTGAGATGGAACTTCCACTGTCCTCATGGTCATTCGACCCATCACTAGTGTCAGCTGTCGCCTCAGAAGCCAAACCAACTCCAAGGACGTCTTCCGCCAAATTGTCAGCATTTCCCTTGACTGCTACTAGCCCATCCAAACGTTGAGAAATCACATCCATCCTTTCATTACGTTTTTTAACCATGTTAGTGAAAGAAACCAGTGCAGAATTGTCCAAACAAGCACCTTCTACCAATTCCATAAGTGCTACCAGTTAGATGCTACCGGTAGAAACTACTGGCAGTGGATACAAAACAAACTGACTGAAGCAACAGAAGTTGAAACAAACTAAAATGAATAAAACAAAATCCACGTCAGCAGAACCAGCAGCAAAGAGTTCAATATTAAGTGTTTTATTAACATCCACTTTTCGTTCAAGAAAACTGAACTTCTTCAGACAAACATCTAAAGGTAACAAATGTAAAAAAACTCCTTAAATACACAATTAACAACACATGGTACATTTGAATGGACCAACCAACTGGTTAAAACTCGCTGACATCAATGTGTGGGAAAAAGCTGATCTCAAAGCTTCTTAAAGTGCTACTGCATACAAAAGTCAGGTCTTTACAAATTGTGTTTTGAAATCAAACAACTGACCCAAACAAAATAAAAAGTTGTCAATGAAAATGTGTCTAAACATAAAATGTTTAAAACCAAGAAAAACAAAACATAATGAATGAAACCGATTTAATAACAAAAAATGATGAAAAGTAAAACATTAAATCATAAAGGAAGAATAAAAATAAAAAAATAATAAAATTACCTCGGCATACTTCTGAGTTTCAAAATGCAAGCTAAACTAACTCTGTTGTTAAGACCTGGAGGTCTATATGAGCAGAGTTTCAGCTGCAAAATCACTTCTAGGCACTCTAATAATAGTTGAAAAGGACCCCCCCCTTCATTCATTATGTTTTGGTTTTCTTGGTTTTAAACATTTTATGTTTAGACACATTTTCATTGACAACTTTTTATTTTATTTTGGTCAGTTGTTTGATTTCAAAACACAATTTGTAAAGACCTGACTTTTGTATGCAGTAGCACTTTAAGAAGCTTTGAGATCAGCTTTTTACCACACATTGATGTCAGCGAGTTTTAACCAGTTGGTTGGTCCATTCAAATGTACCATGTGTTGTTAATTGTGTATTTAAGGAGTTTTTTTACATTTGTTACCTTTTGATGTTTGTCTGAAGAAGTTCAGTTTTCTTGAACGAAAAGTGGATGTTAATAAAACACTTAATATTGGACTCTTTGCTGCTGGTTCTGCTGACGTAAATTTTGTTTTATTCATTTTAGTTTGTTTCAACTTCTGTTGCTTCAGTCAGTTTGTTTTGTATCCACTGCCAGTAGTTTCTACCGGTAGCATCTAACTGGTAGCACTTATGGAATTGGTAGAAGGTGCTTGTTTGGACAATTCTGCACTGGTTTCTTTCACTAACATGGTTAAAAAACTTAATGAAAGGATGGATGTGATTTCTCAACGTTTGGAAGGGCTAGTAGCAGTCAAGGGAAATGCTGACAATTTGGCGGAAGACGTCCTTGGAGTTGGTTTGGCTTCTGAGGTGACAGCTGACACTAGTGATGGGTTGAATGACCGTGAGGACAGTGGAAGTTCCATCTCAACTGTTTCAAGGGTTCCTGTACATCCTAGACCTACCGGTGAACGTCCCAGGACCAGTTCATCTCTGAGCCGAACTGGAGACTCACTGAATGTTACATCTTGGTTGAATGAGCAACTCCCAGTTTTTGAGAACAGGAACGGGTTCATGTCTATAGACACAGGGACATCAGAAGCTCCTTTAGTGGACTTTTTGAAGACCTTGGACCACAAATCTTTAAAGGTAAAGAAGCTTCAGTTAGAGATTTCCTATTTAATGAATGTAAAAAAGTGGGGGTTGTGCCAAAGGGCTTGCACTCTTGGCAGTACCCCACTGGACTGATAGCTGGTTCAGAGTTCCATAGTGAGCTGATTAGTTTGTTTGATAGACATGGACATGAGTTAATGGACTTAATGGCCAAATTTTACCAGAAATTCATAGACAATTTGAGTGCTGAAATTGAAATTTTGGATACTAACATCAAGTCACATGTAGACTTTAACAGGTATAATTATGAGTTTAAACGAATTTTTTTGACCATAGACCTACAGATATCTCGTAATATGGAGATGAAAATGAAAAAACTGAAAAGAGACATAGATGCATACAACAAACACACTGCACATCCCCCCCCCCATTCTCAGAGTGTTGGCGACAGTCTAGGTGTTCCTGTCAACCTGACTCATGGGGTTATGAGGCAGACAGCTAGACCTAGTAGGCCAGCCACTGGAGAGGATGTGGAGGATGTTGTTCCTACAGAAAACTTTGTAACTGATGGTGGCAGGGATGAGGAGGTTTCTCGTTCTACACCGTCTTTTTCCTCAAACCGGGGACAGAACCATCAGAGGTTTTACAACACGAGGAGCTACCACAGGAACAACAGCAAGAAACCTTTTCAGAAGTAATGAGAAGGACAAAACCTGACATTATTAGTAACAGTTTTGGAGATTTTTTTGTTTATAACTATTCAAGTTTTACAATCACTGTGGAGATGTCTGATTTATTTTCAAAAGGTCTTACGTTTGTCACATGGAGACATTTTAACCTAGCACATACATTGCTTGATTTAAAGTTGTTTATACGCAAGTTGAATTTATTGTTAATTTTTGGTAATACTGTTTTAGACAAAAAAACTTTGAGAGTTCCAAGTACATTTAACCCCCTATTCACCCCTTACTTTTTTTATTTGAACATTTGTGTGAAACCGAAATTAGAAACTTAGTCAACATTGTAGGACACTTCCGAACAAAAACTTGAATGATGACGAAGTTGACTTGTTGGACACTTTAAAAAGTTTACCTGTCAGGATTCTTAAACCTGACAAGGGGGGTATTTTAGTACTAATGGACACTTGTCATTATGAAAACTGTCTTACCCACATGTTATTGCAGGATGCTTATACACTGTCTAGCATTAATGAATTGAATGCAGCATATAGGTGCATCCATATTTTCTTGAATGATTTGTTTTTAGAAAATGTTATAGAACAAGATGTGTTGAAATTTTTGACTGTTTCGTTTCCCAAGATTCCAACAGTTTTTAGATTACCCAAGATCCATAAAGATGTGTACAACCCTCCCATGAGGCTATTGGTTAATGCTAGGGGTTCAATCACTTACCCGATAGCCAAATACATGGACAATATACTGAAAAAATACGTTAAAAAGGAAACACACATTTGTAAAGACTCTTGGGCTTTTTTAAAAGCCATGGCTGCTTTAGAATTCAAGAGAGGTCATAGATTTTTGACAATAAACGTGAAAGACCTTTATACGTCTATCCCTCATGCTACAGGGATTGACTGGGTCACTGACCGTTTACTGCATCACAACGCTAGCAGTGTAGAAATCAGATTGGTGCAGGAATTGTTAGACGTCATCTTGAAGTACAACTTTGTAACATTTGGAGGAGAGATATATTTACAGAAGACTGGTGTAGCCATGGGCTCAACAGTAGGGGCCAGTTTTGCTAACATCATAATGGCTGAATGGGAACACAGATACGTATTTGGTAACCACAACGGTCAGTTCAAAATCGATTTTTACACCAGATTTTTGGACGACATCTTTATATTGACAGAAGGTTCAATTAATGATGTGGGGACTTTCATGGACCATCTCAATTCCAGCACGTCTTTTTTGAATTTTACATTTGTAGAGTCTGATTCTAGAATTTCTTATCTGGATGTAGATTTATACAAAGACATTTCTGCTGGTAGCTTTAAGGCCAAAATATATCGTAAGAGTTCCTATTCTAACACCATGTTACACTTTACTAGTGCCCACCCTGAGCACCAAAAAAGAGGGGTAGTCAAGGGGCAACTTGTGCGCACTGCTCGAATGGTAACTGACAATGAACCCTTTCTAGAAGAATGTGAGTTTATTAAGGGATTGTTTCTACAGAGGTTACCCAGACAAGTTTATTCACGACCTGGTTACTGAGGTCCAGACTAAAAGGTATGGGGGTGTTTATAAACCTATTTTACAAAGCAGTTTGTTCACAAGTTGTCCACTAGAACATTCACCTCCAGTTATGCCTGAAGTCTTTGTAGACAATAAGAAAGTAGACACTTCTATTTCTTTCATCACTAATTATAGTGCTGAGACTCACTTAATCAAGGAGGTGTTTGTCAAGAACTGGAGTATTTTCTGTTGTGACGATGCCTTACAAGCCAGGTTTGGTACTTTGCCTAGTTTTATATATAGGAGGGGTGATAACCTCAAACGGATACTAGAAACAAAAAAGGACACTCGTGTTAGAGTAGAGGGCACTTTCAAATGTGAGAGTTGTAACATGTGCAGGCACATTGCCACTGGTTCGAGATTCAAAATTGCTGGGTCTTCTTTCTCCACTGTTGGTAAATTCAACTGCAAATCTCGATCGGTTGTTTATTTAGCTTGCTGCCAGTCTTTCCCAGCGTTCTATGTGGGCAAGACTGACAGAGGTTTTAACGAAAGAATCTATGAGCATTTATATTGTATTAGGAAAAACAAGTGTGAAAACGCTTTGGCGAAACATGTTAATGACCATCCTCAGCACAGTTTTACTTTTAGGGTGTTAGGACAGGTTCCCTTCGACATCAGGGGGGGTCCTTTTCAACTATTATTAAAGCGCCTAGAAGTGATTTGGCAGCTGAAACTCTGCTCATATAGACCTCCAGGTCTTAACAACAGAGTTAGTTTAGCTTGCATTTTGAAACTCAGAAGTATGCAGAGGTAATTTTATTATTTTTTATTTTTATTCTTCCTTTATGATTTAATGTTTTACTTTTCATTATTGTTTGTTATTAAATCAGTTCCATTCATTATGCTTTGTTTTTCTTGGTTTTAATCATTTTATGTTTAGACACATTTTCATTGACAACTTTTTATTTTATTTTGGTCAGTTGTTTGATTTCAAAACACAATTTGTAAAGACCTGACTTTTGTATGCAGTAGCACTTTAAGAAGCTTTGAGATCAGCTTTTTCCCACACATTGATGTCAGCGAGTTTTAATTAGTTGGTTGGTCCATTCAAATGTACCATGTGTTGTTAATTGTGTATTTAAGGAGTTTTTTTACAATTGTTACCTTTTGATGTTTGTCTGAAGAAGTTCAGTTTTCTTGAACGTAAAGTGGATGTTAATAAAACACTTAATATTGGACTCTTTGCTGCTGGTTCTGCTGATGTGGATTTTGTTTTATTCATTTTAGTTTGTTTCAACTTCTGTTGCTTAAGTCAGCACCCTATGCCACTGTCCAGCAGGGACATAGGTGGAATTCCAGGGGTGTATTTTCCGTTCCTCATCCAGTTACCCAGGTTGCACTTAAAAAGGTTTAATGAGGTAATCTGCTTTATGTAGAGAGGGAGTTTATTCAACAAAAGGGGGAGTCTCTGGGATACAAAGCTGTCCCACCAATAAGTCCTATTGATGTCACAGACCAATTTGAGGTCTCATGTGTGAGTTACTCAAGTGGAACTTGACTTGTGGATACGCAGCAGTCCCATCATTGTGGGGACTGAGATTGCTTTGTATGCCAGACAGAGGTCATCTCTCAGGAGTCTGTAGGAGATTGAGTAGAGGGACAGGACTTTTAGCCTTTCTGTGTAGGGTAGATGTTTGAGGTCCTGGATTCTCTGGCTGAGGAATCTCTGTGGTCTCTCCAGCTGCTGCATGTGCTTTGTGAGGTATATGCCAAAGGGGGCATTGTATTCAATAATCGGTCTTATAAGGGAAGAATACAGGGATCTTATGGCCAACTTGTCCCTTGATGAGATACTCTTACTAATGAGGTGGATAATGTAGAAAGCTTTCCGTACAACAGAGGTAATATGGTGGGCAAATGTCAGTTTCCTATCAACCTGGGTTCCCATGTCCCTCATGACTGATTGCATGTTTATTGCCTTATTATCAATGTGATAATTTGTGGGGACATCATTCTCTGCAAAAGGGATGATGATGCATTTTTTGGTATTCAGTTTCAGGCTATGTTTCTGGCACCAGTCATTTGGGTGAGGCCCTCCCAGAGGATGTCCACATCACTAGGGGAACTGATGACAGCACACAGCTTGCAGTCATCTGCAAACTTGGTCAGCCATAACCCACTAGATTTGGCCTGCACCTCTGAGAGCATATCCCAAACAGCAGAGTCCCCAAGACTGATTCCTGGGGTACACTGCTTGTTACAGGTCTACTACTTGAGGTGGCTTCCCCTAGTTTGACTAGCTGGGTTCTATCATTGAGCCAGTTTGCTACCCATCTGATAACATATGGATTGATGCTTAGTTAAGAGAGTTTATCTATTATACCTGAGTGGGGAATAGTATCGAAGGCCTTGGCCAGGTCAAGTTAGGTGCTGTGCACCATCTTCCCATCATCTATGGCCTTGATGATGGTCTCAAAGAAGTTGAACAAATTTAACAGGCATGACCTCCTTTGACAAAACCAAACTGTGTGACATCAAGTGTCTGGAGATTGCCAATGTCCTTGTTAATGAGGTCCATGATAATCTGCTCCATGTCCTTGCAGATCAGGCTACCTAGGCTGATGGGTCTATAATTTCCTGGATCAGTGGATGCTCCACCTTTGTGCAAAAAGATGACAGTAGCTGTCTTATACTTGGCTGGGGTAGAGCCGGTACTCAGGCTTTGGTTGAATAGGGTGCCTAATGGTGCTGCAAGTTGCTGCCTGAGTTCATGTATGATGCAGCCTGGATGTTATTGGTTCCCATGGAGGCTATATTTTTTGCCTTTGAGAGGGCAGTGATGACTTGCTCCCTAGAGATAAGGGGAAGGGCCAGGTACTGGGGATGTCCTGTTTTACTGATGGGGAACAGAGGAGTGAAGTTTTCCCTTGAGACTGCGGACATATGTTAAGAAAGCATTATGATTGTCTTTAGTGGATGTGGCCAGTTTGGAGTCAAAGTTTGGTTTGGAGGATTTCACTAGTGCTCTTATTTGCTTTTCAGGCTGAGGAGAGATTGCTTCCAGTTAGACACCTGCTCCTTCTTGGTCCTGAACAGCAGTATTTTCCTTTTATTACAGAGTTTATTTATTGTAGATGTCCACCAGACAGGTTTCCTCTTCTTTGAGGAGGAAGATTTCATCCTGTCTGGTATTCCTGATTCCATGCAGCTATATAAATGCTCATATAGTACTTTGGTGTAGGTTTGTAGGTTTGTAGGTTAGTACTAAGCTAACTGCCCTTGCAAGCCATTTTAAGCCTAGCCAATTATCCCTTGTGAGATTCAAACCCTGCACCTTGTGTTTGTAAGGCAAACACGTTAACCATTAGGCCCCCCTCCCAACCTAAGTCTAAGTTTGGACATATGTGCCAGTTTCTGTGGAGGAGGAGAGGGCTGTAAAGCTGTTTATACCTTCCTTCAGGAGGTTGTAATCAGCTTTGGAGAAGTTTTTTTGTTTGACCCTAGCTGGGGGGTGGGGGGGTTGGGGAGATGGTGACTTCGAAAGTGATTGCTTTGTGTTCGGATCTTACCAGGGAAAATAACAATGTAAGGATGCTGCAGTGGTTACTCATGTTGGTTAATACCAAGTCCAAGATATTTTTACCTCTTGTAGGGGTGTCAACCAACTTGTCCAAGGCATTTGCATTGATGAAATCAAGGAATCTCTGGGCATTTGTGTTTTGGCATGAGCATTTCTTCCAATCTATGGTTGGATAGTTAAAGTTGCCCAGGATCAGGGTAAAGGGTTGGATCTTGATTGATTCCAAGAGGTCCAGATAGGTGGAGGGGGCATCTTGAGTCAGAGTTGGAGGCCTGTAGCTAGCTATGATTTGAATAGGAGTCTTGTCAATTGTTAACTGCACCTGAAGTATTTCCTGTACATCATACTGTTTGACCAGCCTAGAGGTGTGTATGTCTTTTATATATATTGCAACTCCACCTCCTTTTGTTTTTCTTCCCACGGCTTGGGGTCTAAATGAATGATAAGATGAGTAACCTGGTATGGCCGGGGGGCTCTCTGCAGATTTGAACCAGGTTTCTGTGACAGAACAAATGTCAGCTTCTTCCAGGGTTAAGAATGCTTGTGATGAGTGCAGCTTCATGTTTAGACTCCTAGAGTTTAGCAGCATAACCTTTAATTTATGTTTTGATGAAATGTTTATGTTGGTAGTTTTGACCTCATGGTATTGCCTAAAAAGGCACTATGGGAGAGGCAAGAGCCTTTGCCAGGGGCCTGAAGCCCAAGGGAGACAGATGCAGGCCATCTCTGGCAAAGCATCATGGCTTGTCAATCATGTCATCCCAGGCTGTCAGGTACTGGATCCCCTTTGAATGACACCAGAAACTAAGCCAGTTGTTAAAGTCAGTCATTTTCTGTTTGTATTGAGACATCATTCTGGATGATGGTAGAATGCTGCTTAAGGCTTGGGACATACATGCCTGGGACACATACTCAGCGAGCTCAGTCATGTTTCTCTTCATATAGTCCAGGGAGGTATTTCTCAAGTCATTCACTCCAACATGAACTATGACAGAGTCATAACAGTACCTGTTGAGAGACTTGAGTGCATTGGTGATATGGCGGATTCTGGCACCCGACAAAAGACTAACCGTGACTTTCTCCTTATCTAGCCTGGTGAGCGGCACAGCTGTGTGTCTCACAATGGAGTCTCCTATGACTAATATGTTGGGTTTATGTAGAAACAAAATCCAGTTCATTCACAACTGTGTTTCCAGAGTTAATTTTGCAGCTGCAGTATTTCATTGTACAGGATTTATCAAACCAAAAAGCCTACATGCAGTCACCAATATTTTCAACAGGTGTAATCCCAGAGGTAGGAGGTTAGTTCCACAGATAGAGGTACATTTCACTGGTTTCTCAACAACTTCTTTCCCTTTTTCACCTTTTGGAGTACCTATCACATTTTAAATTACAGAAACATTTTCTACATTGAATTCTTTCACCAGTCTGAGTTGCCTCGCTTTTCTTCTCTGGTTCCCGATTTTACTCGGAGATCAATAATCTGATGTTTTTCATATTATACTCAGTATTCATCGGCATGAAGCAAGTAATTTTTAACTGATGTTACATCATCAGCCTCAGTAACCTGCTCAGTACTTCACTCTAATGATATAGCCTCAGCTTAAGGCAGCATAAGTAGACAACCTCGCAATAAGCAGTACATTCTCCTGGCCCGGCAGTTATTATTTCACAAGTGATATAGCTGGTTTCCTTTTTGCACCCCAAAGTAAAAGTCACCACTGGTAAACTTTGTGAGTCAGAGTGGAGGAATGACTTATCCTGAGCTGATTGCTGATTGAAGTAGATGAAGGTCATGTATATGAAGTAGCTGAAAGAAAGCAGAAAGAATCACTCATCTAATAGCTGCTTAATGGTTGCAGGGAGAAGAAGATGGGACAACATCAAGGAGTGTTGTATAATCCAGAATGTACAAGTCTCAAAAAAACTGCAATAAGTATTTATTTATACTAAAACAGAGCATCACCAGATAATGAACAGTAAATGTGAAAACATTAGCATAATATTCAAGGGAAACAAAAATAAACAGTGAAACACATGTAGGCAGAACACAGCAGGCCACAATGCAGTCTTGAGCACAAGAAGATCCCCCAAATTTATTTTATTTTAAATTTGGTTACTGGGAATGTCTGACTGGACACAAGTCCTTTTTCAGCGGAGGCCCAGGGAGAAATGCTCTACATATAACACAGATTAATACAGTACAATTTACAGGTACAGAAACATAACATTATACATTTAACATCAAATCAAATTATAATAATAATACTTTAAGATGTACAACAGCTATGATTAAGGTAATATGAGAAACACTATACAGGTACAGAGAATAAACACCTTAAGCTGTACATTAAATTATTAGTATAGTAATCATAATAATACTATACTAATATAATGCATACACCTAGTGTCTTTACTTAGGAGAAGGAGTAACTGTTGAGAAGAAAAGGGAGGTGTGAAGTAGGAGGCTTACAAACTAAAGAGAGGACTATTACCAGAAAATAAGGGAGGAGTAATTACCATGTGTGAGCAAGAAGAAGATGGAGTTAGTTTATCCTGGGCATCATAGTCACAAATACAGTTGGCTTGTAGGTATGTTTTTAGAAAATTTCTAAACTGGGCTAAGGGTGTAGTAGCTGATGTATTAGTGGGAAGACTGTTCCATTTTTAGCTATAAAATTTGAGTAGAAGAAGGCTTCTGCAGAGCTGTTGACTGTGGCAAGGCTAGCCACCTGGCAGCGTAAACCTTGACTCGAGATGGTTGTCACTGCGGAAGTGACACCCCAACCCCATGTGCAAAAATGGGAAAAGGGGTTGAGGATGGATGGATGGAGGCTCCTGCACAGTTGTTTGCTTTAGTGATTTGATTTTAGCCCTGGTTCTGTCTGTGAGGAATTGTTTATTTCTGTATAGTTCCCCTAGTTTTTTTTTATACTTTCTTTATGGTGAGTGAAATGTTGGTGTCAAATTTCATGTTGCAATCTATCTCAACGCCTAGAAGTTTGGTGAGAGTGACAGCAAAGATAGTTGTTTTATTGTTAGAAGAAACGATAGTTAACGTGGGTATGAGAGTGGAGTGATTAGTAGGTTGGAATATGACAAGTTTGGTTTTATTGGGGTTTAGTATTAGTTGAGAGTTGGTAATCCATTCTTCTACAGAAAGGAAAGAGGCCTGTGTTTGTAACTGCAGTTCTTGGAGGGAAGGAGAGGAACAGATTAGTGCTGAGTCATCAGCATATTGGATGACTGAGGCATGTAGAGCAGAGGTATGGAGGTTGTTAGTGAGGACAGAGAAAAGTAAAGGACCAAGGATGGAGCCTTGGGGAAGACCCAGTGTGACTAGTAATAAAGGGAAGAGTTCTTGCCTCCACTGTACTGCTTGCTGTCTATTTGTTAAATAACTTTGAAAGCAGGTAATAGTGGGTTTGCTAAGATTCAGTTTTGAGAGGGATTTAATGAGTTTGTTGTGGTTAACCATATCAAATGCTTTACAGAGGTCAAGAAAGATAGCAGAGAGATAGTTGCTATTACTTCTATGGTTGTTTACTGCATGAGTGAATGACATAAGGCCTGTTGTGGTGCTGTGGTAGGGCCTGAAGCCATGTTGAGTGTTTGTGAGAAGGTTAAAGGTGTTGAGGTAATCCATAATTTGTGTGTGTACACCTCTCTAGTATGCAGTGAACTTTAGGAATGTAAGCTTCATCTGCACAGTGTAAATACCACACTTACAGAAAAGCTAGGAATGGAGAGCAGTCATCAAACACAGATGCTTTTGACAGTGAATAGTTGCAAATATGATTCCATAGAAGTTGCAGGTTCCACAATTTAGTTAGTAGCAGACCGAGACATAGCTGGCTGAACTAATGCCCCCCCCCCCCCCCCCCCAGTTCTTCAAGTGAAGAACAAAAACAGTGTTTGGATCTTTGGATTTGGTTTCTTACAGTAATACACACCCTACCAAATCCAAACACTCCAGCCCTCAACACACACACACACGCACACACACACACACACACACACACACACACACACACACACACACACACACACACACACACACACACACACACACACACACACACTCACACACACAAACACACGGACAAATCATCTTTGGATTACTGTTAAAAGCCAGTTGGCTTACTACAGCAATGTAGCCAATCACACTTGACCAAATCTTTGCCCCCCCCCCCCCCCCCAGCCCTCAACACATAAAAGTCCTCAGATTACTGTAGGATGCAAAAAAGGACCCATAGAATCCATCCTTCCCCAGCCCTTACCACATAAAAGTCCTCAGATTACTATAGGATACCAATCAGGACCCACAAAATCCACCCTTCCCCAGCCCTCAATTCATAAAAGTCTTCAGATTACTTTAGGATGCCAACCATTCCCCACAAACTCAACCACTCCCAAGCCCTTAACTCATATTTAAAAGTAAAACATTTTCCAATTACTGTAGGAAACCGATTGGCTTCCAGCAATAACTCAGGCCATTGAGCTTCACTAAATCCAACCACCCCAGCTCAAGTAAAAAAAAAATATCAAAAATCAGGCAGGCAAGTCATGCAGTAAATTAAACAGCACTGCCAACATCATAAATAGCAAGCAAATGCAGACTCCAGTATATGAAACTCTTGAAAATAGTTGCAACAGCCAAATGCAGCTGCTGAATGTAAGAGAAAACCATGAAAACAATCTAGCATGACAGAACATAATGCCCATCCATAATCAGTTCTCACAGTGCAGTTGCAGGGTGGTCTTGTTAAACATAAAGTATCCATAATATAATCAGCCATTAGGTTCCAAAACATACAGTATAAATCTCACACCAACACAATAGAAAGGCTAAGTACAACAGATTGCCTTGGTGAGCTAGGGCATACAGGACTTGTGAATGTGAGTGATGCAGCACCCATCATAATAAAGGGTTCTGAGCAGGCAGTGTCTGAACAGTCCAGTGCAGTCCTCTTAATGTAGAAAAGTAAGAAATGGATATGTGGAACATAAATGTGGGCATGACCCCATAGAACCACAGAGACAAGAACCTCTTAACACACATCAGGGCTAACACTGAGGCAGACAGTGCACCAAATCTAAGTTAGGCTGTGGACAAGCAACAGTTGGCAACAGGGCACAACCACAGGGGAACATATATTGGGCAAAAAAGGTGGGGCATCATAAATGTATGTGGTGTGCTGTGGTTCTGGTGAGGGTGCAGATAATACAGAATGGCTTTCCTGCATGGAAATGGCACAGGAAATCATGCTGCTGCACCTAATAGTACTACTTAGGAGACGAGTCACCCCACAGAAGACAGCTTCCTTCAGTCAATCCATATGATTCAGCATGTAAATGATGACAGCAACTCATGGAGGACAGTGTTGCAAGAGTGGCACATGGATTGCAGTTGCCTGTGCATCCTTCCACTGTGTTCTGTGTGTGCATGGAAGGAAGCAGCAGACAATTCTTCCACATATCAAAAGATGGATGGGAAGGTAAGTGGCATATGGCCAGAGGACATGTGTTGTACCACCAGGGATGCCCATGAATGTAAATGTCATTAAACCATTCCAACATTGTTATACCTTTTCAGGAACAGTATTTCCACAGCAAATCATAGGCAGCTGGAATGTCCAATGGGGCGGAAAAGTTAGTGCTAGGATTACTTTTATGTCCAGCTGGTGTGTACCAACACCAGCATACTGTAGCTCTAGATCCAGCTGATCTATCAGGGATAGATAATATGCCTAAGTGGGAGTGGCAACCCTATGTTCAGATATCATGGAAGACCACAACAATGACATTGAATGCTACCATCTGAAAATCTATCAGTACATATTGTGGTGCTAGTGTAATCCCCACCACTATATGATGCCTATCAGATAACTAAATAATCTATCAAATGCTGTATGGATCTTGTTGGACATGAAGCAGTAAACAAGTCAGCCAAACTTATGTTATCCCCTTTGCCTATGTGACTGTGGATGCTATAACACTGCCAGCATGAAACTGTGTAGGCATGAAATATTGTATCCACTATCCATATATGACTGTGCCAGGAACCCTATGTTCCCCCTCAGTTGTCAAGTTACAGAATCTGTACCATTTGTGATGTGGCAATGTTTCACCAAGAGCACCCTTGACTACAGTATCATGTTCTCCAATGCAATGTCTCCCATACTGGTAAACATATACTTCTCAGACGTCTGCCCCTTTCTCTTTGTGTATCTTTTTATCTGCTGCAGTCCCCTTTTTCTAGGCACCTGCTAGACAGTCTTTTCATCTGCACCTTGTATAGAACTTACTATGATTGTTTTGGGCATCTATGGAGGTGGATGCCTCCTCCTTGCTGGCATTTACTAACTGCACTGAAGACACCTTCTGCAGTCCAGGTTTGTCCTGATGAGCTCTATACTGAACCATTTCCTCACCCTCATTTGACTCAGGTGTTATGAATAGTCCCATGCAGCAGGATGCACCTCTCCACAGAAGCTCTGTAGGAACTCCCATTACAGTAGTTTTCATGGTGGTAGTCAAATCCTCTATTATCAAAATGGTCATACTCTTTTGGCTCCTTGCTATGCCAATTTATGCAGTAAACAGCAAGATACAGAGGTAACCATTTTGGAAGCAGATTTGTTACATATATGATAGAGTAATAACAACAAAAAACTTCATCTGCAGTTACCATTCAGTAAATATGCATATGAGATTTTTTTGATATTACAGAGAAAAATCCAACAAATACTTTAAGGTAAATTAAGCAGAGTGCATATTGGAGGTTAAGTGATTAATAATGCATGTTCAATGATTGCATAAATGTCTTGTATACAAATGTTGTACATGCAACCATTGTATAAATGTAACATATACACTAAGAAATAAAAATGCATGGAGTACTATAAATGTTTTCAACCTCCTAATTTGCATTTATTGGTATTAATAAGAAGGATAACATTAGAGTCTAAGATGGTACAGAATCTTAAGAAGCAAAAACTGGATTTTAGAAGATTGATATCAGAAATTCAGTAGCTGCATCACTGAAAATACTGCTCGGAGCCTTTTGAGTAAAAGTGAACGTCCATCTTGGCTTTATTTGTTTTTGTGCTGGTGCACCTAGAAGAAATGGTACACTTGTACACATTAACATGCTTCGTCATGCCTGGAAGATGAATGTGTACTGTCTTGATATCCTGAAGAAGGCTATGCATAACAGAATGAAATAGAACGGTTTACTTGCTTAAAATGTACTTATAAGACAAAGAGAATTCTACAAGGTCTAACAGTATCAGAAATGAAAAACTGAATAGTAGATAAAAGATTATTCAGATGAAACTTGTTTTTTTTGTATAATGCCTTTCTAAAATATTATGGTATAATTCTTTATTCAATGATTCTAGAAATAATTAGATATACTACCTGTGTATTGTAGTTAAACCTGAAAGTGTTCACCCTTCTCTGTATCCTGTCCTGAGCATGCAGTGTTATAGAGTCTGCTGTCATCTGGCTATAGGATTTATTTTTGCTGCCTTTCACCATTACTACTTAATTAATTGTAAATTCATCATTTGTCATACTGATGACACATTATTTGAAATAAGGGCTATAAATAATCAGAATATCTACAGAGACCAATATTCACAAAGACTACTTTGACCTTGTATACCCTCAAGACTGACGTCTAGATGCAGCCAAGCAAGGATATCTGAC
Organism: Protopterus annectens; assembly: GCF_019279795.1. Lineage (NCBI taxonomy): Eukaryota > Metazoa > Chordata > Ceratodontiformes > Protopteridae > Protopterus > Protopterus annectens. The sequence goes on from NC_056729.1 coordinate 1,257,133,869, forward strand.
ATAAATTGCTGTATGAGATTTCACTGTTCATTTAATTTAATCAAAAGGACAGGGTATGACCTTAGAGTGTTACATTATTAAAGTACACATGTTTTTGTTAAAAATAGATTTGCTGCTCACCCTGTATAAATCAATGACATTTAGTTTCTACATCTTATGTGGTCGCTACCAAAATTTATTCTTAAGGCTTAATCAAATCTATTTTTAATTGAAACTTTACATTTATGTTGCCAAAGAAAGGGAAAGAGAAACATATTGTGAATGTATTTATTAGAGAGTGCATACAATTTTTATTTCCCATAATACATATACTTTCACTTTCAGTGGTCATCATCTGATTTATTTTAATTTACACTGCTTAAGCAGGCAGAAAGTGATTTGCAATTCCTTGAATCTGAATGATGATTTTTTTGCTGTTTCGTGTTGTTGCATTAGAACGGGCATGATATATAGCATCATGAAGAATGAGAATAAAGCATTATTTTAAATGCAGAAGGACATCCATATTATGAATACATGAAACAGATAAGCTCAGCCTCCATATTAATTAGAGAGCTGAGAAGAGCAGATGCTATTAAAGCATTAACAACATTAATTAAAGCAAATTAAAGAAAATATTGAAATTTGTAAATGATTTTCTTAATGTATAAACAAAGGTGCATACTATGGTTTCTACAGGGCTGATTATTTTGCACATTAATGCAAATGCTTAAGATTTAAATGATAGTTTAAAAGCTTACTCATATATAAACATAGAAGGAGAGAGCATTTCTACAGTTTTCACATACTATACAAAATTATCAATTCAGATCTGTTACACTGCAATTATTAGAAAATGTAATCTTCTGCATTTTACATGTATTAGTAGTATGACTGGTGTCTGCATATGAAGCATCTGACTACATGCACTCAGCGTGGAACAGCATACTAGGACACTTTTAGATAACACCACACATTACTGGAGGATGTTGATAGTAACCAGAGAGCTACCTTATAGGTGTATTTGTCCAAAGTAAAAGATGCCAAAGAACAAAACATTGATTGCTGTTTTCCAATGTAAATCATTGCCAGTGTGATTTCTAAGTGCATGCTAGCAATGCCCCCCCCCCCCTTTTTATAGGCGATTTCTCTATTCTTCTGGTTGATACGGCCACAGAATTGTTAGTATATATAAGTGCATGGGGTATGGGAGACTTGCTTTGTATATCAGGGGGTATTGTGTGCTCTATCCCACTGCTAGAAAATATTAAAGTTAACCTTTTTATCACTCTGGGTTTCAGTCATTATTTTTTGGCATTTCTGATACTCATGGTTTTGCATTTCAATGATCCATAGTAGAATGCTGCAGGACATCCATACAGAATAGGAATTTTCAAATCTTGTTTTTTGTATTTTGTGAACTCAGTATTTGCTTCAACTGTCTGTGACACAGCAGGGCCTTAATTTATTACATGAAGTGTTATATATGTGGTTTATGGAGTGGCGGTGTTCTCCACAGATACTGCATTTTTTGTTTATTCTCTGATGGGTGTCTTTCAAGAAGCTTTAAGGCTGGCAGCACTATATTCACAGAAGTTTGAGTTTGCAGGTATACTTACACTTAAAATAGATAACTTTACCACTGAATTTATTTAAGATGCGCATGGTAAAATTAATCTGACTATATGGACTAATGAAAAACAATGTTTAAATGTATGATTGCAATGCACATCAGGGCTATTAATAACTTATTAATAATTTATAGCTCAGAACACCTGTACAGATAGATTTTAAACAGATGATGACAGTGATATATCCTTGACATTTTTATTTTTTTAATATGCTTTGGAAGTTCTGCAAGGAAAATGAAATGCTTTATGCTTTGAAATGGCTCAGTATGTTTGCATTGTCGCTATAAATTTTAGAAATTATATGCATTAATTATTAGCTATTACAGTAGTTTGAAAATAATGTAGCATGGACTATAACTACATGCTAATGAATATTGTTGTACTCAGAATGCTTTGTATGGCCCAGTGGATATGTGATACATTGTGTTTTTCTGTCTTTATTTACTTATGAATAACTATGAGTAGAGGAAAATCCTCAGGGAGTGATAACATAATGTGTTCAGCTACCTTTGTTATGCATTTCTAGATGCAGGCAGGATAAGTATTATAATTCTAGCCTGTGTTGCACAACTGTTATTATCTGTTCTGAATTAGTATATATGAAAATGGCTATGTCATGATTTTCTGATATATGTGATAGTCTACAACATTTATAATGTGCCTCTCTAGAAAGTTTGTTAAGGAGTATGTCATTTTTACATGGGTATGAAAGTGTTTGAAGTACTTGAAAAAAAAATCTGATGATTGGGACATGCCTTAATAAGGAAGAAGTACACTTTCCACTTACCTGTTCATAGTGGTTGTGTTCTATAGTATGGGTGAAACTGAGCCAAATTGCTGAGTTTTTAATTTCATTTTTCATTGCTTTTCCTGAAGATTTTCAGTATCCATGAAATGCAACTGTATATATGTATGTATTTGCTTATTTGCTTATTTATGTATCCTTAGTTGACTGGTTTAGTTCAAGAGAGCAGTGTCCACTGTTCAAGAGAGGCACAATGCAATATTTAAACTGAATACAGGAAATTTGGCCAAGGCACAGGGGATCCTCCCCTTATTCTTTTTCTATAGTTATTGTCAAAGGACTGTTGCAGGAAGAGAAAGAAAGCTGAAAAAGAATTGAGCATTGCAAGAACAAGATGAAACAATGTGTTGAGAATCTAATCAAGGCATCAGTGGATATTACAAAAACTGGGATTGGGATATGCATAGTCAGAAGTCATAGTTCTAAAGAAGAAGGTGTGTAGCATGGGTCCATATCACTTCATCAGCCCTAATACAGGAAATGTTCACATCAGTGAATGTTCACTTCAATGAACGACTTACACAGGGAAAGGAACGAGTTAGCCATTGCGCATTCCCCTGCACTGGCCCAGTAATCAAGGAGCCTCAGTCCTCACCACTGGCAACAGTGGGGGACATACACACTGGGAGGATGACAAGTATACACACAGTAAAGTACAATTTCCTTTAAGAGCACACAGAAATCACAGTCAGTCTGGGGATAATTTCTCCCTCTTTCTCCAGATCCCCAATAAGACTCCCCACTGGCATGGCTGTAGGGTTGATGTATCACCTGAGTGGCCAAACCAAGATATCCAGTACCCTCTCTATCCAACCAGTGCTTTGTGTCCCTGCCCAAGTAGCTGACACACAAACTCTTTGTGATTTGATTTATATACAAACACACACAGACACCCACATGCAGACACACCTTATGAGGAATCCTCATCTGCAGGGTCATCTGCAGACTGGGCAGTGTTGTGCCTATGGTTTCATGTGTTATCCACAAGGCATCTCTCTGTGGAATGCAGACGGTAGTGTGAGGATTGCAGTCTGTAGATGGTGAAAGCCATGTAGCAGGCCAGTATATGTAGGGACATTCTGTGACTGGCACATTTGAGGATGGTGTAGAACAGATAGTCCATATACTGTAATATTATGCTAGCCTACTATATGTAGCTGTAGTTGTGTTCACATTGGTTGTGGTAATGCACTTGTCACACGGGTGTATCTTACACTGTGCTGTGGCATGGCTGTTGAGCCTGCTATATATGCAGGTACATGTGCATTCCTCCATACAAGATGTAGGCCAATGTTGAGTCAGTCTGCCTGTAGCCAGCACAGTGCACTGTTATATGCCTAGCAGCGTAGTGTACTTAACCAGTGGGATGTCATGTGCAGATACTTGCGAGATGTACTGCTGCAAGGCCTCCCTTAAACGTCATGTATGTCAGACAGACCAGTGGGATGCTGTACAGATGTATGACAATATCTAGTGGGTAGTAAGTGTCCATGGCACCCCTGTACCAGCAGTCATTATGTGTCAAGCCAGACAGGAGTGTGCAACTCCAACACCTATGATGCCAAATGTATACCAGTCATTATGTGTTATACCCATCTACATGGCTGTCTACATCCATATTGTCAGGCCTGGTACACATGTGGTGCACTAAGGGAATATGTGTATACCTCTGGACTGTACAGGGTATGTCCAAAGCTCCATATATATTGGCCAATATCTCTGCTGCACTCCACAGGGGCATTACATGTTAGCAGCGGTACTTTTCAATGATTTCCGTAGGATGTCTGCCAGTAGCCAATGGCACACATGTTATAAGCAGATTTCAGCATCCACACATACCATGTCTGTGAAGACAATCCCAATGACAGTAGCAACAGTCTAGTAATATAACTGCTATATATACCTGACATCCCCTTGCACTACGACACTGGGAATGTAGGGACTGGGGTATGGCCACACTCCATGTCCAGGACATATGGTGGAAATATATGTACATATACCTATCCAGATAGCCATAGATATATATAGATATATATATATATATATATATATATATATATATATATATATATATATATATATATATATATATATATATATATATATATATATATATAAAATGACACGTGTACTACATTGAATTACCACTGTCATGGCAACCACCCACTATAAATCCCTACAGCATGTGGCAGTAGTCCCTTTACATTTCTTGTGTAATGGACATCCGTCCTGTGTGTGGGCATCAGTGATACAGGCAGCAGGTAGCAATACCTCTTACAGGAGAACATGCACAATCAGAGCAGACACATATTTGTAGGAGGTTCAGGAACTACAGACAGACTGTGGGTAGAGTTGTGTAATGCTTTGCATAGTACTGGTTTTACAGGGTGTGTGTGTGTACATACTAGTGTACCTTGGAATGCAGTCTGTCTTCATAGGTCACTACTGTGGGCCTACCTCTTGCTGGGCAGAGGTATGCCTATCATGTGTTGTCCGTCCAGCACACAAGCCCTGTGTCAGATATGACACTGGTAGTGTGTGTGTTGTGTGCTGCTGGTAAATGGCTACATCCATTTGTATTTCAATGGCATATCCCTGCATAAGGGTATGCTGCAATGAATCCTGTAACACCAGCAATTTTCAGGGTGTGTAACAGCAATAATGCAAATATTGCCCTATGTTCCTGCCTCTGTCCTCCACATATATGCCAGTCTTTGTCCTGCTGTGATACAGGAAGGGTTGTTAGGTAATGGCCTATCATTATTTACCGCCAGCATTACTGCTATCATCCCAGTCATGTCATGGACTCCCACACCAACTGTTGGGCCAAGTCCATATATATGGAGGCAACAGCTGGAGAACACATATGTGCCCTTGTACATTCCAGAGGTAAGTGTGTGGTACACAGTGTTCCCTGCCCTTGTACAGCCTTTTATGGGGGTTCTATGCCATTAACTTAGACTATGGCACCTTTCCAGTGATATAACTGTTAAGAAGAGGGTCATTCAGTGTGATAGTGAGGTGTTAGGTTAAGCAATGTTATGTACAAGATACTGTGACATTAACACAAGTGCTACTTTTTCCCTAGGGCTTGATTACAGTGTGTAATTGGAGGCTGCTGAACTACATCTGTGATTGTTGATTGTTACGTATTCTGAAGGCAAATGCTGTTCTTACTGTCGTACTAACGGAAGGCCTTGGCCTAGACAGCATAGTATGGTATATATACACATTGCTTGCATCTACTGTTTTGGGTGGGCCTTGCATTCATGACTGATTACATATTTCAAGCCTTATGTGGTGTCAGTACTGGCATACATTATTGTATAGTACAGGAATAAAGGTTATCTATGTATGCATACCTGTGTGTCGTGTCATGTCCTTTGAATTGTGGGAGGATATATGTTTAATGTCAGTATTCTCATTTGTGGGAATGGTTGCCACACTACACATTTCACAGTTGCCAGTTGAAGGGCTTGTGGCTGAGGGATGTACTTTGCACCCAGTACTTCAACACTACTTCTACATATGTATGGCTACTGATACCTTTTGTGTGTGTATATGTGTATGTACCCATATATATCTCATATGGCTATATATATATAAATATATATATATATATATATATATACATATATATATATATATATATATATATATATAGATATATAATCTGTATATATATATATATATATATATATATATATATATATATATATATATATATATACACACACACACACATACATTTATATACATACATATGAACATATGCATGTATCTATATACAATTGCTGTTATATGATTATTTGTGAGTCATACATTAATATATATATCTACATATAGCTGTCTATCTGTCTACATTTACAGATATATCTATCTATATGTCCATGCATGTTCGACTCATATTTTGGCCTGTTCCTCATTCACTTAGAAATTGTCATGGATGATCGCAACATTGAAGTCAGTAACTAGTGGCAACACTTTTGTGTTTCAGACTTCATCTCCTTCTACATATGTGTTCTAATACATATAACTGTGTAACTAGCAACATTTTAAGTGTAACAGAGCATTAGTTGACATATATTCCTATTTGTACCCACAGTGTGGCATACTTTGTCCAGACTTCTTGAATTAACAGGTTATGTGATGTGGTAATAATACATTTCCTGTACTGTTGACTGATTGTGCTGCAGGATACGTTTGTGAAAACTTCAGGTTATGCATATCTACCATGGTTTAGTGGTAAATCACTTTTTGTACGGAGTGCCGAGTCCTGGGTTCGAGCCTTGGAGAGGCAGCTACTTTTGTTGCTGAGCAGAACAAGGGACATTGGCTACAGGGTGACTGAGGCACTCTTAAGCAGTTGTAAGCAAGCGTGCATGGGTTTGCACAGAGCTAAGCAATGCCTACACAGGTTAAGTAATTCAGCAGCTGAGTATAAGAAACTGTAACCAGACTTTAGCAGTGCTTACCTCCACGCAAACCCACGTACAAGTGCTTTAAAGTGCCTTAATCACTCTGTATACCATGGCCCTTGTTCTGCCTAGCAACAAAGTAAAGCAACCTCTGCTAGGCTACAACCCAGGACCATGCACACCATAGCCAAAGTGATTTACCTCTAAGCTATCTCCGATACACATAGCGCTGCTGTATTCATAAACATAACATCCAGCCCAGTCATTCAGCAATACAGAGAATGTATTCCAACATGTAGATGTATGTGTGTGTGAATATATATTAATGTCTAAACAGATATAACATATTGATATATGTATATATATATATATATATATATATATATATATATATATATATATATATACACACATATATATGTAAGCAGATATTTATATCTATATAAGTATATACAGACATACATCTGTAGATAAAGTGGGAACATAGCAGTAACATATATGTCCACATGCACCATTACTGGGTTGACAGGCACAAACAACATACATCATGCACAAATAGGTGTTCTCCCCTCCACAGCCAAACATGTCTGCCCTGCAATACACTACCAACTGTTGCAGATCCCATAACCAGGACATTACACAGCAAGGGCACAAGATGTTAACAGTACTCCATCCCACCTGTATGATGTCAGGCTGGTATTAGTAACATATCATGCAGTACAGTCAGGCTCATAATGACACCCAATTTGCAGTCATCTGTTACCTTTGTTAGTCAGAGTCCTGTACTGTTGGCCTGTACTTCAGAGATGTAGATGCCAAACAACAGTGGTCCCAGGACTGAACCCTGAGATATTCCACTTGTCACGTGTATGGGGATGGATTCGGAGTCAGTTACACCTACAGTTTGGGTTTTGTCAGT